>NC_071286.1:65880293-66047158 GCF_943735745.2 Anopheles bellator
ATCGTTCAAATTGTAGGTCTATTTATGCTTCACCCAAATGGTGTTACGAAGACGGTAGCTTTGCTGCATGTAATTGTCTACTTATCAATAGCCATCCATCGACCAAATAATAATAATACCAATAATAATAATAATAATAATAATAATAATAATAATAATAATCATAATAATGGTAATGCGTAAAGCAAATTCAGCTTAAGCGCATTAGCTGTGCCGATGGCAAAACAGTGTTCCATGGTAACATGGCTAACAGCGAGTCATGGCAGGTTCACCGATGACACCAACCGTTGCGCACATCAAAGCGGTGCGGTTCACATCACCAAAGCGGTATTATCAAGCCATTTGCGTACTGATGTTGTGACAGTTCAAATTATAGTATGACTATCTCATCAATGTATGCAAATAATTCCGCCCGCGTGCAACTGGCCATCTCCCAAGTCTACCATCTAGCAAGCGACGAATTGCGTCGAGGCTTTCATAAGGATAATAATGTAGTAACGGTTGTATGCCGACTTACCGATCACGGGCTGGCATCCGGTGAACGGATCTCCGGTGTATCCCGGTTCACAGCTGCAGCTAGGAGTATGGCGCACCACCGAGCATCTCGCGTTCAAACCACAGGAGCCGGGGCACGGATCGGTACACTTTTGCCTGATGCACGCCTGGTTTTCGGCACACTCGGTGCTGAGAATGCACTCCGGCCGACAGCTCGGGGGCGCCCCGATGTAGCCGGGCAGACACGAGCAGGCCTCCCGGTCGCCGACCACCTTGCACTCGGCGTTCGGTCCACAGGGCGACGGTGTGCAGAGGGCGCGCGGTGATTCGGTCGTCGCGACCGGCAACACCTCCTTGTAGCACCGGGTAAACGGATCGCCGGTGTATCCCGGGGAGCAGCTGCAGATCGGGCTGTGGTTGACGATGTTACAGTTCGCGTTCTGTCCGCACGAGCCCGGGCACGGGTCGATGCACTTGTAGTTGACGCACGCTCGCTGCGCCTCGCAGTCCCCGTTCTGCTGACACTCTGGCCGGCAGTTCGGTGGGCTGCCGACCATATCCGGCTGACACTTGCACACCGCCACCTCGTTCTGGATGCGACAGATGCTGTTCGGGCCGCAGATATACTTGTCACAAACGGGGGCCGGTGGCGGGGTGTCCATTCGCACCTGTTCGCACCGTGCGAACGGATCACCGACCATTCCCTCCGGGCAGACGCACGTCGGTACGTGGTTGCGTACCTCACAGACCGCTTGCGTACCGCAAAGTCCCGGGCACGGATCGACACACTTGTACTGCACGCACGCCAGCTTGTCGGAGCAGTCGGCGCTGACGTCGCACTCGCGCCGGCAGCCGGAAAACACGTCGTACGGGTTGCCGTCGTACCCGGCCAAGCAGTAACACGCTCCCGCGTTGTTCCGCTCCCGGCACTCGGCGTTCGGTCCGCACGGTGAAGGAGTGCACGGTGTTAACCGTTCGGTGGTCGCTACAAGAAGACAAATGTTAGTTGGGTGTGGGTCACGCGATCACAGGACTCGCCAGGACTACTTACGGGGTACGGTGCGGCTACACTGCTCCAGCGGGTTCCCTTCGAACCCTTCGTCGCACGTGCAAACCGGCCGGTGGTTGATTACCCGGCAGCCGGCGTTCAGTCCGCAACCGGCTGCACACGGGTCCACGCAGCGCTCGTTCAGACAGGCCAGGTTACTGGAGCATTCCGCATCCCTGGTGCACTCCGGTCGACAGTTGGGCGCCCGCCCGATGTAGTTCGGTGCGCAAGAGCACGCTGGCTGCCCGTTGACGGCACGGCAGTTGGAGTTCGGGCCACACGGCGATGGGTTGCACGGGTCGCTCACCAGCACGTCCTTCGGTTCCTCCTTCTTCACGCACCGCACGAACGGATCACCGGTGAAACCGGGCGAGCAGCTACAGATCGGGTTGTGGTTCACCACCTGACAGCGGGCCTCGGTGCCGCACGTTCCCGGGCACGGATCGACGCACTTCCGGTTCACGCACGCCCGATCCTGGCTGCACTCCGAGCTGACGACGCACTCCGGTCGGCACATGGGCGGCGTGCCGATGTAGCCCGCCGCACACGAGCACACCGGATGGCCGTTCACCTCCCGGCACTGGCTGTTCGGGCCGCACGGCGACGGTTGGCAACCGGGTTGCCTCGGTCGTTCCGTTACCACCTCCGCCCGCGTGCAAGTGCCGGTCGGATCACCGGTGTAGCCCTCGAGACAGTAACACACAGGACCGTGGTTTTGCACCGTGCACTCGGCGTTAACTCCGCACGCTCCCGGACAAGGATCCGTGCAGCGGTTGTTGACGCACGCACGCGATCGCTCACAGTCGGTGTTCTGCACGCACTCCGGCCGGCAGCCCGTGTACGGGTCGCCGAAGTACTCCGGCAGACAGGTGCACGAGCCGGCTCCGTCGCGCTCCTTGCACACCGCGTTCGCTCCGCACGGTGACGGTTTGCACGGTTCCAGTGGGTCGTTACCTCGGACTGAAAGAAAGAGAAGTCGTACGATTAGTACACTAGGAAAGCGTGTTGAGAACGGTCAGGGTCCTGCAAACGGATACAGCTACACGTGCGTGGGGCGGGAAACAGTTCTATACAGTGGAGCGTGGCAGGGTGGAAAAAGGATGCATGCTTACAGGGCGGTACTTCTGTACAGACGGAGAACGGATCCCCGGTGAATCCGGTTTCGCACTCGCAGATCGGACTGTGCTTCACCACCGTACACCGTGCGTTAATACCACAAGAGCCTACACAGGGATTAGTACACCGTTCGTTGACGCAGGCCTGCGTCGCTGGACACTCCGCGTTCAGTACGCACTCCGGGCGGCAGTTCGGTGCGCGGCCGACGTAGTTCGGCAAACACGAACAGGCCGGCGTCGCCCCGACGGCTCGGCAGACGGAGTTTGGTCCACAGGGCGACGGCACGCACGGATCGACCGGATCCTGCACCACCGGTGCTTCTGCGTGGCACACGCCAGCGACCGGAATAGAAAGAGCGGGAGCGAGAAAGCAAGAAAGCACGAGAGAAACATACAGAGAGATAGAGAGAGAAAGAGAGAGAGAGAGCAAAGAGCAAGAAAGCGTAAGCGTAAGGATAAGAGGAAAACAATCGTGAGGTGAGTGAACAACACCGGTCACAAAAACCGCTGCTGCTGCGACCCCGTGCGTGTCCCTCGTGAGTGAGGGGCCACAAGCCACGGATGAGGCCAACAACAACAACAACAACAACAGTGCGCGCAAAAACGCGACGCTCGCTTACTTTCGACTGGCACGCAGCGCACAAACGGATCGCCGGTGAAACCGAGCGAGCAGCTACAGATCGGGTTGTGGTTCACCACCTGGCAGCGGGCGTTCAGGCCGCACGTGCCAGGACACGGGTCCGTGCATCGCTGCCCGATGCACGCCTTGTCGAGCGGACACTCCGAGCTGACGGTACACTCCGGCCGACAGGACGGCGGCGTACCGACGAACCCGGCCTGGCACGAGCAGACCGCGTGGCCGTTCGCCTCCCGACACACACTGTTCGGTCCGCACGGGGACGGCGAGCAGGGATTGAGCGGAGGATCGTTTTGCTCTGCAAACAACACAAGGGATCAGTCAAAACTGCGATCGGTGGTCGGTGCGATCGGCTCACAAGGCCTGGCCGAGGCCCTCTTACTCGGTTGGCACTGCCGGAACGGATCGCCGGTGAAGCCGGGCCGACAGGAGCAGCTGGGCGCATGGTTCACCACGTGGCACTCGGCTTCGATGCCGCAGACACCCGGGCACGGATCCTGGCAGCGGTTGTTCACGCACGCCCGCACCCGCGGGCACTCGCTGTTGGTGACGCACTCCGGCCGGCAGCCACTGTACGGATCGCCGAAGTACTCCGGCGCGCACGTGCACGATCCTGCACCGTTGCGCTCCTTGCAGACGGCATTGGCCCCGCACGGTGACGGACTACATGGGTTACGTGGCTCGTCGCGACCCACTGTTACTATACCGAGGAGTAGGAAAGAGGTACGTTATATACACACATACACTACTAGCTACGTACAAGATACCACACAATCCATATGCACACAAATATTCACACACAAACTATCGAATAGATCAAAACTGTACAAACATATTATACACATAAATACAAAAAACCAGGTCTACAAGACGAAAATGAGATTGTGGAATCGGACGACTCTAGCTGTTAGTTAGGTTCTCCTCGTTATTCTTTTGTGGGCACATTACATAATTTTGACATTGGGCAAAGGATTTCATTTTAAAACGCAACCCATTTTGAGTTTGAGGTTTCCAAAATTCGCGAAAGATCGCGATTTTGACTTAACAAACAAAGAGCGTCAAAGGTCCCCGAAAAAGTTCGATGACACTGAACTACAAGAACTTTTGGACGAAAATGACTGGCAAACGTAACATCCATTCGCGGATATGCTACATGAGTCTCAGTACGCCATATCCCAACGTTTGAAGGCCCTGGGAAAGATTCATAAGATTGGAACCAAGGGTGCCACGTGAACTGAACGAAAGACAGCAGGAAAACCAAAAAAAACGAATATGAAATTCTGCTCGCTAGCTACAAAAGGCAAATCATTTCGCCATCGGATTGGGATTGACGATGAAAAATGGATTCATTTTGAGAGTCCTTAATGTGCAATTAAAAATCATTCGATTGCAAAACCAGATCGTTTCGGTAAAAAGACAATGCTGTGTGTCTGGTGTGGATCAGAAAGGTGTGGTGTATCATAAGCTCCCAAAAGCTGGTGAAACCGTTAATCACTACTAACAATAAATGATCAATGCATGGTTCAACATCGATCAAAAAACGTCCACAATGGGCCAGAAGACACGGTGCGGTAACTTTGCTCCATGACATTGTGCCTGTAAAACTGGTTCAAGATAAAATAGCACTTAGCAGGGAGCTGCTACACCAGCCGTTCGTACTATACTTGGCGGCTTCCGATTATCATTTATTTCTTTGAAAGCAAATCTCATTTTCGACTTTTAGACCCGGTAAACATGCTCGCGCTGATGCAGGCATGGACTAATTACAGCATGCAGGTCGGGTCGCGCCGCGTCCGGAAGAAGAATGGGGTTCGGGCCGTTCTTCGTTTCCCGGCGACGAACCCGCCATTTCCGGAAACCTTAGGAACTACTGAGTATCTACATGTATACACATCTACACAGTTCGCGATCTCGTGGGGCCGCCGCCACCGACCCGTTGTCCCGCTGTCGTGAGGCGGGCAACGGGGTCGGAACGGCATGGCATGGCACACGATTCTCGCCGGTTCGATAGTGCGCAGGATAGCGCGCGCACGGATAGTGTGAAGAAAGTATAGTATAGTGGTGAAGGTGAAGAGATAGCTTACAGGGTATGACTGTACACCCGGAAAAGGGATCGCCAGAGTATCCGGCCTGGCAGGAGCAGGTGGGCGAGTGTTCGATCACCCGACAGACGGCGTTCGGTCCACAGGAGCCCGGGCACGGATCGGCGCAGCGTTCGTTCACGCACGCCTGGCTACCCGGACACTCCGCATTGATCGTACATTCGGGGCGACAGTTCGGGGCGCGGCCGACGTAGTTGGGCAGACAGGAGCAGGCAGGGACACTGCCTACCGCACGGCACTGAGAGTTGGGCCCGCAAGGGGACGGAACACAGGGGTTTACGGGCTCCAGATCCTGTACTACTTGCTCTGGAACCAGGACCAGACCACGGAAAGAGAAAGGAGACGCGTGTCAGTGACGAGGTGAACCACTAGAGAGCCCGGAGGGAGGACGTCCGCTTCAGCTTACTTTCTTCCGGGACGCAACGCTCGAACGGATTGCCCGTGAACCCGGACGGGCAGCTACAGATGGGGCTGTGGTTCAGCACCTGGCACCGGGCATCGAGGCCGCACGTACCAGGGCACGGATCGACGCACCTCTGCCGGACGCACGCCTTGTCCAGCGAGCAGTCGGAGCTAACCGTACACTCGGGCCGGCAAGCGGGCGGTGTGCCGATGTAGTCACCCTGACAGGAGCAGACGGCATGCCGGTTCACCGTGCGACACGCGCTGTACGGACCACAGGGCGAAGGTCTACAAGGGTCCACGGGCGTATCTTCGATTTCTGAACACGGCGGTGGACAGCAATAGAGAAACGAACCAAAGGGAAGTCAAGAGATGAAATTAGGCGGGTGGACTGTTCCGATGGACGATGGGAGACGTACGTTTCGGTATCTCGCGGCATCCCTGCGACGGATTGCCGGTGTACCCGGGCAGACACGAGCACGAGGGCGAGTGGTTCATCACGAAGCACTCCGCGTTCGGGCCACACATGCCGGGGCACGGATCGACACACCGGTTGTTCAGACAGGCGCGCGTTTTCGCGCAATCCGAACTCAGGACACACTCGGGCCGGCACTCGCTGTACGGATCACCGAAGTAGTCCTTCAGACACGTGCACGAGCCCGCGTTGTTGCGTACGTTGCACTCGGCATTCACACCGCAAGGCGACGGATGGCACGGGTTCACAATCTCCGGTTCCCGGTGGACTAGCGGGTCGCCAAGGGAGACAGAGGGGGAGAGATTAGCGTTGCGACACGGATGATTGGTGGCTGCAGGCCTCAGAGGCTTACTTATGATTGGAGCACACGACACGTAGGGATCACCATCCATCCCCTCCATACACCGGCAGCTCGGCTGGTGATGCTGGACCGAGCAGAACGCATTGGAACCACAGGAACCGGGACAGGGGTCAGCGCAGCGCTCGTTGATGCACGCCTGCATCGGCGTGCACTGCGAGTTGGCGGTACACTCGGGGCGACAGTTCGGGGCCCGTCCGACGTAGTTCGGCAGACAGGAGCAGGCGGCCGTTCGGCCAACCGCTTTGCACTGCGAGTTCGGCCCACAGGGCGACGGAACACACGGCTCAACCGGTGTGTCCTCCACCACGGGACGACCTGCGATCGGCCCGCAAGAAAAAAGGCAGCGGAAACCAGAGAACGGATATTACAACTAGGGCTCTTAGGGAAGTTCGTTGGAAGTTACGCCTCGTGCTTACGTTCTTCTGGAATGCAGCGCACGAATGGATCGCCGGTGAAGCCGGCCTTGCAGCTACAGATCGGATTGTGGTTCACCACCTGACAGCGAGCGTTCAGACCGCACGTGCCCGGACACGGGTCCGTGCACTTGCTCCTGACGCACGCCTTGTCCAGCGGACACTCCGAGCTGACCATACACTCCGGCCGGCAGGATGGCGGGGAACCGACATAGTCCGGTTTACAAGTACAGACCGCATGGTTGTTCAGCACGCGGCAGACACTGTTCGGACCGCAGGGCGACGGTTGGCACGGTTGTACCATGGGAGGTTCCTCGCGAACTATCGGAGGGACGAGCCAGCCAGCGACAAGACAAGAAACGAAGAATTGAACCAATCAGTTTGGGCGATTTTGGGAGTGTGTGGGCCGAGAGACGGAGAGCGGACACGCGGGGCGTGATCTTACTTTCGGGCTGAGGTTTACATTCGCTGAACGGATTGCCCTCGTAACCGGGTGGACAGGAGCAGCTGGGTGAGTGGTTCACCACGTGACACTCGGCGGCGACTCCGCACGTACCCGGGCACGGATCCCGACACTTGTTGTTGACGCAGGCGCGCGTCCGCGGACAGTCACCGTTCATGACACACTCGGGCCGGCAGCCGACGTACGGATCGCCGAAGTACTCCGGGACGCACGTGCACGATCCCGCCCCGTTGCGCTCCTTGCAGACGGCATTGGCCCCGCACGGGCTGGGATTGCACGGCATTGGCGGTTCCTCGTGGAAGACTGCAGAACGGAGGGTAAGTTAGGGTTGGTTGGGTCCACCACAAAGAAGGGAGCTTAATGGTTATCTGGGTGTTTTTGCCAGGCACGTTTGTGGGGTTAAGCGTGCCGCTGGACTTCTAGTGGCCTACGTAGTATTTCTTCCATTCGATTCAAAGCCGGCGTTTTAGCTGGCAAGCGAACGTACAGGAGTGAGTCCTGCACGAGGTCAGGTTAGCAACGGGCGCAGGGTTCTTAGCAGATAAGTAATCAAAATGCCTTAAACACGCATTAATAAAACACCTAACAAGGCATGGTTGAGGTTGGGGTACGATGAGCAGGAGCATTACTGACGAGAGAGAGACGGTCAGAGGCAGAAGAGCAACTTAAGTTAGCGTTGTGAAGCTTGCATTTCATGTTGCGGTGTCCGATCGTGTGGTGTGTGCGTGAGTGTGTTTGCTTCAGACGAGCAGAAACGGTGTTCCTGGGTGCCATTGTGTGTGGGTGTTTGACATTAGCATGGTTGTCTGTAGAAAGCGAACCATCAGGGCAGAGAGACCAAGGATTAGTTGGCGCAAGCACAGAGGTTATCGCAAGTGACGTCATTCGCTCGTCATTCAACGACAAAACGAAACGTTCGAGCCCCGATCGGCGAAGCATCCTGATTCGTCCTGCGGACGCCACAGGGCACCATTCAAGTGAGGAAGCAGGGCTCAGCATCAAGCAAGCATCAAGCAGCAGACTGCGGCGGCTCCACCAAAAGGGCTTACTCTGGATGACGTAACATCCACTGAACGGATCCCCGGTATGGCCGACGGCACAGCTGCACATGGGCTTGTGGGCGACCACCGTACAGTCGGTGTTGACACCGCACGACCCAGCGCACGGATCGCGGCACCGCTCGTTGATGCACGCCCGGCTCATGGGACACTCCGAGTCGACGGTACACTCGGGCCGGCAGGCGGGCGGCCGACCCACGTAGTTCGGCAGGCACGAGCAGACGGCCCGGTCGTTGTGGACCCGGCAAGCGGAGTTCACACCGCACGGAGACGGTTGGCACGGGTTCCTATATTCATCGTCCACCAGTGGTTGCTCTATGGGACAGTTGGATGGATAATGTATCAGTGCCTGGGAAGGACGAACGAACGCGCATCGAAAGCAGGTGGAACGGGTGCACCACCAAGCGAAAAGCGACCAGCGAATCAGTTGGTTTGCCTAGCAGCCTAGCGGAGCGGAGTAGCGGCGGGTACTGGGCCCGAACCACCAAAGGAAGCGTGTCTTACTTGGCTCCGGCGAGCACTGAACAAACGGATCGCCAGTGAAACCGGGGTGGCAGCTGCATATCGGATTGTGGTTGACGACACGGCACCGGGCATTCGCACCGCACGTACCCGGACACGGGTCGATACACCGCTGGTTGAGACAGGTCCTGTCGCGCGGACACTCGCCACTGATCAGACACTCGGGGCGACAGTTGGGCGGAACACCGGAACAGCTGATCTGGCACGAGCAGACCGGGTGACCATCGAGCACGCGGCAGATACTGTACGGACCGCACGGGGACGGAGAACAGGGATCCAGGGGAGCTCGGGCCGGTAGGTCTGTACGTGTAGTCGGGCCACGGGCGAACAGATATAGCAATAGCGAAAGGGACAGCAGCAGGAACGGAACAGAATAGAAGAGAGAGAGAGAGAGAGAGAACAGAGAGTTGGGTGTGTATGGTACACGGTTAGTGAAGAATGGTGAACTCCCTAAACCAGGTGACGTGAGTGCACACAGGCGTGCGCGGTGAGGAGCTTACTTTCTACCACAATCGGATGGCAAGCCTGTGACGGATTGCCGGTATAACCGGGGCTACAGCTACAGACGGGGGAGTGGTTATGTACACGGCACTCGCTGTGCGGGCCGCACGTGCCAGCGCATGGGTCAACGCAGCGCATGTTGACGCATGCCCTGGTGTGCGGGCACTCCGAGCTCTGCACGCACTCCGGTCGGCAGTTGACGTACGGATCGCCGTAGTAGTTGGCCATGCACGCGCACGAACCGGCCCCGCTGCGCTCCTGGCAGACGGCGTTCGAGCCGCAGGGCGACGGATGGCACGGTTCGAGCACTTCGTCGCGTCTAATCACTACAACAAAGTTATACGATTATCATCATGCGAATCAGAGGGGATTACAACAACAACAACAACAACAACATTTACGCTGACCCGTCCGGGGGGCGTTACGGGTTAACACCATCGCAGGTTAGGTTCGGAGCGAGCGCCACACTGGACAGCTCTCGCTCCGGAAGCGCCGGACACGGTACTGCGTACTTACCGATTTGGGTGCACCCACTGTACGGGTCGCCCTCGTGGCCCTCGTCACAGTAACACTCAGGCCGGTGGGCCCGCGTGATGCACTGCGCACCGTAGCCACAGGAACCGACGCACGGATCGCGGCACTTCTGGTTGAAGCACGCCCGGTTCGACGGGCAGTCCTGATCGGTTTCGCACTCCGGTCGACAGTTGGGTGGCGTACCGAGCATACCGGCCGCACACGTACACACGGCACGGCTACCGATCTCGCGGCACTCCGAGTACGCCCCGCACGGACTGGGCCGGCAGGGGGCCGCTAGCGGTTCGACCGGTTTCGGGGAGCATTGCTCGAACGGATTACCGACCATGTCACGCAGGCAGCTACAGAACGGCTTGTGGTTGATCACCTGACACTGGGCGTTTACACCGCACAGGCCCGGACACGGATCGACGCACCGCAGGTTGACGCAAGCCCGATCGTGCGGGCACTCCTCGCTGCTCGAGCACTCTGGCCGGCAGGCGGGTGGCGTTCCGCGGTATCCTTCCGCACACGAGCAGGTCGGCCGTCCTCCGACCACGCGGCACACACTGTTCGATGGGCAGGCTGCGCACGGATCTTTCGGTGTGATCGGAGGGCCAACGTCTCGTCGGCAGCCCCGGAACGGGTCGCCCACGTACCCGCGGGCACACTCGCACACCGGGATGTGGTTCGCCACGGTGCATTCCGCATTCGCTCCGCACACTCCCGGGCAAGGATCGCGGCAGTGCTGGTTGACGCACGCCGCCTGGCTGGGGCAGTCCGAGTTGAGTACGCATTCCGGCCGGCAGCCGGTGTTGTACGGATCGCCTCGGTACGGTGAGATGCAGGTGCAGCGGGCGGCTCCGTTGTGCTCGCTGCACACGGCATTCTCGGCGCAAGGACTCGGATAGCAGGGGTCACGCGGTACGTCCCGCGGTATCGGCGAGCAGCCAACGAACGCATCGCCCTCGTACCCGGCCCGACAACTGCAGAACGCCGAGTGGGCCACGATGTGACAGTCGGCGTTGGGTCCGCACGCATTGGCACACGGATTCTGGCACCGCTCGTTGATGCACGCCCGGTTCTGCGGGCACTCTGAGCTGAGGACGCACTCTGGTCGGCATCCGGGGGGTGTCCCGATAAAGTTCGGCTGACAGGAGCACGTTGGCCGGCGGCCATGCACCTGGCAGAGGGAGTTCGGTCCGCAGGGTGATGGGTCGCACGGGTTCCGCGATTCGATCGGTGGCCCGACCGGTTCGTTCTGTCGCGGTGCGCAAATCACGAACGGGTCGCCCTCCTGGCTGGGACCGCAGCTGCAGATCGGGTTGTGGTTCAGCACCTCACAGCGTGCCCCGACACCGCACGTTCCCGGGCAGGGATCGGCACACTTCAGGTTGATGCAGGCCCGGTTCTGTGGGCATTCCGCGTTGATCATACACTCGGCCTGACAGGCCGGTGGCACTCCACGGTACCCTGGCAGACACGAGCAGAGCGCATAACCGTCCGGTGTCGTGCGACACTTGCTGTTCGGTCCGCAAGGGTTCGGATCGCACGGTGTACTGTCCGGTGGTGGCAGGATACTACGCTCGGTGCACGCCACCAGCGCATCGCCCGTGTGTGTTGGCGGGCAGTAGCAAATCGGCAGGTGGTTCACCACCTTGCACTGCGCCCCGACACCGCACGCGTTCGTGCAGGGGTCGACGCAGCGCGTGTTCACGCACGCCTTCCCGAGGGCACAGTCCGTGTTGACCACACACTCGGGCCGGCAGCCTATCAGCGGGTCGCCGTAGTAGTTCTTCTTGCAAACGCACGCCAGCACGCCGTTCTGTTGCTTGCACTGGGTGTTCGCACCGCACCGGATACTGTCACACGTCTCGCGGGGACTTTCACGCGGGGTACACTGCTCGTACGGGTTGCCATGCATCTCGGGCGGACAGTAGCAGACCGGACGGTGACGTTCGACGCTGCAAAGCGCATTGTAACCGCACGAACCCGGGCACGGGTCCTGACATTGCGACTGTAGACACGCCAGGTTGAACGGGCAATCGGTGTTGAGCACACACTGCGGTCGGCAGCGCGGATTATGGACAGCATCGGGGGCTACGCACGGATCGCACAGCGCGACGTCGTTGCCGTAGATCGAGCATACTTCTCCCGCTCCGCACGGGTCCGACGAGCAGGGCTGGCGGGTCATGTTGCGTTCCTCCGGTATCGGCACGCACTGCACGAACGCGTCGCCCGTGAATCCAGATGGGCAGCGGCACATCGGGGTGTGGTAGCTGACGCTACACTCGGCATTCACGCCACAAACCGTTCCGAGAGTGCACGGGGCAACACAGCGGTGATTGACGCATGACTTGTCCGGGGTGCAGTCGGAGTTGAGGTCGCACTCTGGCTTGCAGCCCTTGCGCGGATCGCCCTGGTAGTTGGGTAGACACTTGCAAACCGGTCGCTTGCTGCGCGTCGTACACTTGGCGTTCGCACCGCACGGGCTTGGATTGCAGGCATCACGAGGTCGTTCGTCTGCGGCGTAACACTGGACGGCCGGATTCCCGGTCAGGCCGGCATCGCAGAAGCACACCGGATGGTGTCCTTCGACCCGGCAGTGCGCTCCGACGCCGCACGATCCCGGGCAGGGATCGGAGCATCGCAGTCCGATGCAAGCCCGGTCGGCGGTACACTGGTCATCGGTAAGGCACTCGAACGCGTGACAGCCGGATGTGGTTGGATCGCCACTCAGCCCCGGAGGGCACCGGCAGCCGGGCGAGCCATCCACGAGCAGCACACACTCGGCTCCTGGTCCGCACGGGTTCGGTTCGCACACTGAACGGGGCTGCTCCACGCACCCACCACCGTAAGGGTCGCCGATAAAGTTCGCCTTACAGTAGCACTGCTCGCGCCCTTCGGCCACGTAACAGTCCGCATTCGGCCCGCACGGGCCTGGTTGACACAGTTCCGGTGTCACCACAGGCTCAACGCAACTTCGATAGGGATTGCCGCTCAACCGGTCGGGACAGTAGCAGACGGGGCTGCGGGACGCATCGCACACTGCACCGAACCCGCACGGATTCGGATCGCATGGGCTCGTCGGTTCCACGCAGCCACGGATCGTGTTCGGACTCTCGATATACCCGGGAACGCACGTACACTTGGCGTAGCCGTTGCCTAGCACGGTACATTGCGTATTCGGACCGCACGGTGACGGCACGCACGGGTTCTGTGGCAGTGTGCAGGGTGTTTGCGGCGGGTTTCCTTCGTACTCGGGCAAACAGAAGCAGGTTGGCTGGCCTCCGATCTTCCGGCAGCCCGAGTTCGGACCGCACGGATTGGGCGAACACTCGTCGCCTTCGGGTACTGCAATAGAGCAAAAGCCGGACATGAGAAATGCGAACGGTCTGTTAGCGTGGGTCGCTTGATACTTACTGCAGTTTTTGAACGGATTGCCGGTGAGTCCCCGAGGACAGAAGCATACGGGGCTTCCGCGATCCACCTCACACATCGCGCCGACACCGCACGGGTTCGGTTCGCACGGGTTGGACGGCGGGTTGCAGCCCGCGCGTGCATCGCCCCCGTATCCGGGCGGACACCGACAGACGGCCTTGTGACGCTTCACGTCGCACATCGCGTTCGGGCCACATTGGCACGGCGACGAACAGCGGCCACCGATGCACGCCTCGTTATCGTTGCACTGCCGATCTGTCAGACAGCCCTGGTGCTGGGTGCACTCAACGTATGCGTTCCCAGTATACCCGGGCTGGCAGCGGCACTCGGTCCCGTGGTTAACGGCGTAACACTCGGCATTGTCGCCACACGAGTCGCTCTGGCACGGGTTGATGCATACCCGGTTCAACCGGTCGCACAGCTTCTCCGGTGGACAATCTTCGTTGTACTGGCACACCGAACCGGGCGCGATGACTGTTGGGAAACGGGGAGCGGTTCACTAGCTATCAATATCGGCTGTCGGAACTAAGCATGATGTCGTCGCCTAGATGAGTTGCGCACCCGTCTTTCAACATCATCTCGTCCCCATTGGGACGGTTCACCTACCTGGTACGCACTGCACAAAACCGTTCCCGTGATAGCCGTCGATGCAGCTGCAATCGGCACCGTGTCTCGTGTTGATGCAGACCGCATTGACCGTACAAGGGTTTTTCACATCGCACGCCCGCTGGCACACGTTACCGACACAGGCCTCCGTCAGTGAACACTCATCGTGGGTGGTGCATTGTACTGGATACGGTGCCAGAAAACACGGAAAGAGAGTGGTGTGGTTTGGTGGGTTGTGATCATTGTGCACGTATTTACACGATTGTTTGGGAGTTTAAATTTAAAAGTAGGAGTGAAGCACTCGTATTTGTATGTAAGTAATCGAACGACGGTGCAAAATATGGATTACGTGAGAAATTAATTGCGTTGAGCTATTGTACAAAGAGCTGTAACAGTGTGGAGAGCATGTAAGCGTTAGAATGGTGGTCGATGATCTTACTTGGCTGCAAGGCGCTGCACTTGATGCTCGGGTTACCCTCGTGCCCACGGGGGCACGTGCAGACAGGGCGGTGCATTTTCGGCTGACACGTCGCCGTCGGGGCGCACACCCCATCGAACAAGCACGGATTTTCGCACAAACCCATATAGCAGGCCTCCGCATCCAAGCAGTCGTTATGCGATTGGCAAGGCTCGGGTATTTTTGGTGATCCCGGTGGCTCTGTTTAAGGTTAATAATAATTAATGAAAGCATGGCATTAGTTGGGGGTGAGTCAGTAGTCTGCTGCAGTGCTGTTGCTGCTGCATGGAATTGGAACGAGCTGCAGAAGAGCTAGAGGAACTTGGAAAACAAAGGTTGCGAAAAATCAAACATAGGTGAAAACAGTATTGCACAAAACAGAGAAAGGTGTAAGTGCGGTGGCTAGTCATTAGGAATCAGTAATGTAAAGCAAGGTGTAGAACGTAGTAGTGGAAGAAGAAAAATGTCAGGAAAAGCAAGTATATTTACAGACACGAAGAGAGAGACAGAGAGAGAGAGAAAGGGGAATAGAAAGAGAGAGTGGAGTGAAAATGCTTCCGGATAGTGTAGGCAGCTGATAATACCTCTTGCACAGGGAGTGTTAGGGGGAAGGTTGGTTGAGTTACACAGTAAGGAACATCGTGACTGTACACAAACTTCACTCTCAGTGCACTCGGTTGTGCTATTGCAGGCTTTGGTGGCTGGCAGCGATGTTGTATTAAATAGCGGTTCACTGGTATAAGTAGTGGTTATTAATCCATCCGTTGTAAAGTCATACTCTTCCGACACCGCGGCAGATTTGGCAGTTGACGTTTCAGTTGAGAAATTGTCGATAGTTGTCGGTGTTGTCGATATTACAAACGTCTTACGACTTACGGTTATAATGTTATACACGGGCATGTTGGTCGAATTTTCCATATCAGTTAAATTGAAAACACTTAAATTAGGGCCCGGTGAAAGAACATGCGTAACTGTGGTGTGGTCGTCCCTATCGGCAGCAGTTTCGGTTTCTCTAGCGTATCCTGTGGTTGATTTTTCCCTGACTGTCGATTGATCTCTTACTTCTGTGGTGGGTGGTAATCGAGTAGTGTAAACGGTTGTGTCTGTGTCAGAAGAAGTTGTTTCTCTAGGGTATCCTGTGGTTGTTTCATCCATAAATGACGATCGATCTCGTACATCTATGGTTGTTGGCAATCCAGAAGTGAAAGTTGTCGAATCTGTGTCAGAAACAGTTGTTGTTTCTTTCAAATATCCTGTGGTTGTTTCTTCCCTGACTGTCGATTGATCTCTTACTTCTGTGCGGGTTGACAATCGAGTAGTGTAAACTGTTGTATCTGTGTCAGAAGTAGTTGTTTCTCTAGGGTATCCTGTGGTGATTTCGTTCCTGATTAACGTTCGATCAGCTACTTTTATGGGTTTTTGTGATCGAATCGGATAAGGTGTTGTGTCTGCATATGCAACTGTTGCAATTTTTTCAGGATAATTTGTGCTTGTTGTTGCTTCAATTATTGTTACATTAGGTGTAGTTAATTGTAGTGTGGTATAATTTGCCTGATCAAAAAATGTTGTGGTATCTATTACATATTCGGTAGTTGTTCCTAAGTCAGACTTTTTCAACGTCTGCGCATCGCCGTTATTGTGTCGCAGCAGACCTGTTGTAGTTGATTCAGTTTCGAAACTAAAGTCAGTCGAAGTAACGGTTTGTGCAAGTTCCTTATTTGGGTGTTCTGTAATTTGTGAGTCTTCTGCTACCTTATCAAGGTAATCAATTGTCGACGAAGCTATCGCTGTTTTGTTAGTTTTTCGATTCGTTTGAACCACTGAGGCGGCTTGCGTAGTTGTTATGAAAGTTGTACTTTCGCTTTCTTCTGTGGTAAGTTCATTGGTATCAGTGCTGATATCTACAGCATTCCGAGTAGTGGTAAACACGCTTGCATCACTTGTTAAACTCTCCGTTCCACGCTCAAACAAAGCGGTTGTTATTGCTGTGCTTGTTATGCTGTTAGCTGTTGTCATAGGCTCTCCGTCGAAAACCTCGGTTGGATCTGTGCTATTTACATCTGGATAAGTGTTGGTTGTTGTGTTCGTTTCTGTGTTACGTATTGGTTTTTTTAATCAAGACAAAACACAAACAAAATTGAACTGTAATTAGTCTGAGCTTTTTTACAATAATTTATGCACAATTGTTTGTTGAGTATGGATGGCTGGATGTTTCAATGTGTTCGTGAAGTATGTGTGATATAAATGTCTCGAGTAACGAAAACTAAAAGCAATGGTTAAATTTTGCATGTGATATTCAGCCAAACGGGTGCATTGTAAACACAGTGGTGGATTAGATGGTGCCACTATCATTGCCGTGGTGGGTAAGAAGATGAATACCTTGAACTTACGTTCATGATGCAATCTGCTTGTATCGTTTCCAACACATAAGCTGAGCGACAGAGTAGAAGCAAGCCAATAGGAATAGTGGGGATCGAACTAGCTAACTAAGAATGGAACTAAGAATACTAGCGCAGCGGGATCGAATGTGGTGAATAAATCGAAACTAAATAATCATCCTTAGCATCGGCAGGTTTGTCTGATTATGTATAATCGTATTGGTATGCGGCGATTTGGCGAAATGCGCATGATTGTGGCAGCAGAAAATACTTACCCTTTACACACCCTCCAGTGATAGGATCGCACGGAATTCCAGGTGGACAGTGCTCGCAGCCGGTCGTACGGTCGGTATCCTTCTGAACGCAATTGCATCCGTCGCAAAGCTGTCCCGAAAGGCAGTCAGTATTTTTCGTACATTGACACACTACAATTCAGGGAGAAATCGTTTCAAATCAAATTGTCCTCCTTATAGCAGGAACACCGTGTCGGCGGTACTTACGCTTCACACAAACTGCTTCATGATTTTGCACTTCGCATTCTTCCTCGGCATCACAAGGATTGCCTGATCGGCACGGATCGACGCACACGCCGTTGATGCACGATCTCTCCGGTGGGCACTCATTGCTATGGCGACATCCAAGCTCTGCAATGCCCGAAAGAAACGTTATAGTCACCAAAGCAACAATAGATCAAAATAAGACAGAGAGAAAGATTGATGCAAGTTTTGCACTTCAATTGATCGATTGGAAACAGGTAAATTACTTGAATTAAATTCATAGACTAGATTACATTTCAAGCGAATAGTGATGGTTGTACACATGCAAATAATATATTTGCTCGAACCCTTCCCCTGATACAGCGCGAGCGGAAAGCAGTCATAGTATCTAGCATTAGCGAAAGCTTTGTTGTTAGTGCTTAGTTTATTAACCATTTTCCCTCACCAGTGAAAACCCTTTCGTGAAGTGTATGACTATAACTAAAAAAGTGCAGACAGCAGCTCATGCAAAACAGGTACACTTCAACGCCCTTCCGTTTGTGAATGCTACTTGAAAACGCGGATACATACACTACCGTATACTTCCCACAGGAGAAATACACCCCCTACGCACTAAAACACTTTTATACGGTCGTTCTGACAGAAGAAGAAGAGAGGAGGTATTGATGGATCTCTGATCTCAGGAGAGTTTGTCATGCGGCTGCAGCGGTCTGTTCTGCAGTAAGGCACCTTCTGGTTTTTGGTGTGTGGGAGCCATTCGATGAAGGATATACTCCGCAGTCCAGTACTCAAGGACCACGACGATGAATAGTGATGAACCAAAAAGTACGGTAAGAGAGCGCATTGCCAAGATTCCAGATCGATTGTATGGTTTTGTTCAACTCTAACCAGACAAACACCCATTCTCGTCGGTACGTGGATCAGCAGTGCAGCACCAGCAAAGCTGACATGGTCGCGGTAGATCTTCAATTTTAAACCAACAAGATATCGTCTACGATAGCAAGGGGCTAATTGCTAGTGGTAAGCAACAGCTTACCGAAAAGCAACACAGGGAAAACAGCGATGGTGATGGTGGATGGTAACACGATAGTCAATGTAGGAGGCTCAAATGGTTGACTACAGTATGGTAAAAAGATTTCTAGACAAACAAACATCTGCGTTTACCATGCATTGTACTAAAAGTATATGAAGTGGGGCGGGTGGCGACACTTTGAAAGGACATCGAATCGCATCATGCACCCGAAGCACCGCACTTGAGGCTGTCGTATCGGTTGCCGAATATTTCTCTGTAGCGGTGAGTGCGATTGTGTCCTTCAAGTTCGCAGTACCGTAGGCGTGCAGGAAGAGGAGCAGAAAAAATAGAGGAACCCAAGTACTTGAGTGGAAAGGGGAAATGGGTTCGAGAGATACACAAAACATTCACGAGATCAACCGCGCACAATAATCCACGGACCGGTTTGAATGGATGCCTAACTAAACAGGATAGATAGTTTTTTGGTTGCGTTGAATGAATTTGGGTGTGGTGTTTTTGATATATTACCTGGTGTTTTCATACAATCAACGCTGTAACCGGTGCCGGTGTCGCTATTGCACAAGCACATGGGAATATGATTTAAGGTCTGACAAGGAATATCCTGAGGGCAGGGATTGAACTGAACACATGGATCGGTGCAGACATTACCAGTGCACGTTTCATTGGCCTGACAATCTTCCGCTACGTGACACTGAATGCTTTCGTACAGCGGCCGAACGGTCGTCCCCATGGGATCCAGCGAGTAGGGCATAGTAGGCGCACGCCTGTCGGCAGGCGTCGTTCTTGAGGTGGATTTGGTCGTTCGATCGACAGTAGATTCGTCTTCATCGTCACCATAGTCCTCGCCATCATAGCCCGACGTCGACAGCGGTAGGCTACGATCGTCCAAAGCATACTGCTCGGTAGTCGTTATCGTATCCTCCGTCGTGGTTGTAGTACTCGCCGTAGTCATACTGGCAGTGGTTCGCCTTTTGGTCGCCAGCGGCGTTACGGTAGCTTCACTTTTTTGCTTCAACTCGTAGTGCTTAGATGGCGACGTTAGCTCGACGAAATAGTCATCGATCGGGGTAGTGATGGCCTGTAAAGGCTCGTCACTGTCATCGGGTTCTTCTAATTCGGTAGACTTTCGATCCTGTTTCGTGAGCGTATCCACATGGCTGCTGGGCTTGGCGGTGGTTTGATTCGTTTTCGGAAGCCCTTTCGTTGTGCTCGTAGCTTGGTCCAATGAGGTTTCCACCTTTTCGGTAGTGGTCGTGGTTATTTTATCTCGACGCAACGGTGTGGTTGCAGTTGTGACACTAGTTGAAGTAGTGCTTTTGGTGGACAGATTCGGTGATTGTGGGCTCGTGCTGACAATGCTAACTATGTCGACAGTTACGTTGCTTTCGATATCCGCAGCCAACGTGACGGTACTGTCTTGCGACGAGTCCGAAGCCAACGTGCTGGAAACCATGCTACTTTCGTTCGTCGGCTCCGTTACCACGGTTGTCGTATCGTCCGGCTCGCTAGTGGTAAATTCGTCTGACCGATCAATTTTCTGTCCCTCAAAGTAACCCTCAGGATATTCGCTGGTACCTTCAGGTGGTTCGGGTGTGCTGGTGGGCGGTTTACTAATATCACCGTCCAATCCCACGCACAGCCTTAAAGGGTTTCCGGTGAAACCAGGAGGACAGGAGCAGACGGGAAGGTGTGCTTTCACTGTGCAATGCGCCCGTACACCACAGCCAGACCTACACGGATCAACACAAAGGCCGACTAAACAGTGTAATTTTTCGCCGCAGTCGGAGTGCTCCGAACAGTTGACTCTCTTCATTTCATGAGCTTTCTCTCCTTCCTTTTCTTCTTTCTCAACAGCTGCGAAAGTAAGGTTTAAGTAGTTGTGTGAGGTTACAAATAGATACATTCAAGTACATTGGTACACAAATATTTTACAGACTTTTATACATTTAATCACAGGTAGCGATAGGAACATTTGTAGAAAGTATTATAACAGCTTGCGCGTATTTGTGTATGTGCGTGAGAAAAACACAAAACACAACAAACACGCGAAGAAAAAGAGGAAACACAAGAAAAAGGACGAGAAAATATAGAGTGAAACAAAGTACAAGAAGTCGTAGAACAGAAAAAGGGCAAAGTGAAGAGTCCACTTCAAGTGGTAGTAGTTGAAAACTCCGCGGTGTATTCTTGCAAACGAGTGCAGCAGATTACACAGTAAACGGATGTTGACTATTATGTACAGACCAGTACACCGCTGAATCTTGCGATATGGGTGCTAGTCACAATGAGCAACAATGAGCTTTATTAGTCCACAGAGATGAAGCGGACAGAGTAAACAGAAACGGACCAGTGTGGATGGAAAGAAAGAGATAGAGAAGTAAACAGACAGACTGACAGCCAGACACAATTTGGAAACAGTCGAAAACGGGTCTGAACAATGTATAGCAACGGTTGGCCTAAATGTTGCAATAGGTGGCCGCGATTGGCGCATTTCATATAAGGCATTGTGATTTCGACGACTATTGCTTGATTCCTCCAATTGGTTCACCGATGGTTTCGTAAAGTCAGATGGGGCGGTAGACTTGATTCGAGCGTGGAGCGTGTGTTGAAATGAGTTGTGATAAGGTAGGAACGTTTTTGTAGGACTAGTAAGGACCAGCGTAGGTGGAAGGTTGAATGGTATTTTTTCTTTCTGGGAGGGCATGAGCATGTGTGCATGTTTGAGTTTTAGCTAGCAGCAGCGACAACCGTCACAGAGCGAACAGTTCCATTTGCAGTCCGTAGGCGTCAATGTGTGCGCAATTTTTCTGCAACATTTGATTCCAGAGCCATGCCGTTACCACAAGTTCTTCGACACAGAACGAACACAAAATGCGGCTGACAGAAGTCTGATAGTAGATGATAGTGTACAGATAGTCGGAGAAAATGGATGAAGACCACATAGAATAAGAAGTAGACACAAGGATGAACAGGTGGAAGTGCTCAGATGCTCAGATTGTATGGAACAGAAACCCTCTTGCAGATGCTTTGGCAATGGACGCGTTTCCAAAAGAGAGAAGAGTGTGAAGATGCCAAGAAACTCGTGTCGGTGACGATTGCGACAAAGGTATGAAAAAGTTAAGCTATAGGCCAATGTTTGCGCTTGAATTGACAACACAAATGAAGATTGCACTGAGCCACAGAGAGAATTGGTGGTTCCTTTGGGCATAAACTTTCAAATAGGTAGGTACATAAAAACGCCCAAAGGTAGTGTCGTTTGTTTGACTTTCATTCCAATTGCCCAATCTTGATCACAGAGGTACTAGAAGAAAGCGTAGAACAGTAGAAGGCGAATGTGAAGAGGAAATGTTGTTTGAGAAGAAACAGAGAAGAGGTCGACTATTCATCAAAGCGCTAATCGCCACTAAACGAACAGAGATTCAGAAGAAAAGTTGGGGGTTGATGTTGGGTTGTGTTCATGTTACCTTTCAAACATCCTTGCCGTAAGTCTTTTATGAATCCGGGTGGGCAGAATTTACAGATTGGTTTATGGTCTTCGACATAGCATGGCGTGTCGTCGGCACAAGTGGTGGTCTCGCACGGATTGACGCACTGGTAGTTGCGGCAGGCCAACCCGTCCGGACAGCCACTGTCGCGCAGGCAGATCGACAGCGATGGGCTGCAGTCCTTCATGCACACGCACGTCGGCCTGTGGTCCATCACGACGCACGCCTTATCGTCCGGGCAGGGGGCCCCCCGCTTACCGGTGGCAAAGCATGGGTTCAGGCAGCGGCCCTCGAGGCACGCCATATTGGAGGCGCACCCGTCGTCCCCGAGGCACTCGCGCTTCTCCGGGGCGCACACCAGCTCGCCACTGTCGTTCACGATGAAACCGTGCGCGCAAACGCAGCCGGGTCGGTGCCGGCGCACGGCACACTTCTTGTTCGACTCACAGGCAAACGGGGCCGGCACCGTGCACGGATCGCTGCACTGGCCGCTGGCGTCGCAGCGCAGACTCTCGTGGCAATCGCCATCGGTTTCGCACGCAACCGACACGATCTTGGGATCGTTCGGTCTCGGGGTGGCCACCTCTTCGCACTTGGGATCCGGTTTGCACTCGACGTTCGGGCGGCCGGTGTAGCAGCTCGGGCACGAGCATCGCGGTCGGTGCTGCACCGTCTGGCACAGGGCATTGTCGCCGCATGCACCGCGCAGCGAGCACGGATCGGAGCACTTGCCTCCGATGCAAGCCTTATCAGTGGCACATTGCAAATCGTTCGCGCAGGATTCGTCTAGAGAGGTGTTGCGGTGATGATAAGTAGGTTTCGATCAGTTGCTTGGTTGGCTGTGTTAAATAACGTTGTCGCGGTCGCGTTCCACTGGTGGAGGTCCGTCACTGTTTTATATCTGTGGCCCAGCGGCGCCTACGTATTTAATGTCTGGCATAACGTGGCCAGTAAAGGGGGGCGAACAGGCCAGAACAGCCGAAGCAGCCCGTGCATTGACCAATGATCCAATGATGCAATCCTGTTACTACATTTCGACGACGTGGACATGGTAGGACGACGCAGCCCCCGCCTTCCGGGTATGGAAGATTCGAGAAATTGTTCTACAACAAAGCCCCAGCAGCTCAAGCTAAGTAGTGCTATAGCAGGAAGGTCCGTAAACGTGACGTAAGGGACGTAAGGGTCCACAAGAAGTCGCGTTGCTACTGTCGCGTAAGGAACTGTGGTATCGAGGTTCCGAAGACGATAAGCTAACCGTCTCTGTGGCTACTTGTATCGCTTGCTACTCTTCACTCTCTCACAAATTGAAAACAACATCAACAATACATGCGCTCTGCCCGGGAAGGTTGGGTTTCGTTTTGGGAATAGTTTGGGAACAGTAAGAACAAATTGGACTTTCTGGAGGCACTCAGACTGTGGAGGGAGAAATAGCTCGGATAATATAAATGAGACAGAGAGAAAGAGAGAGAAAAGAAAGAAAAAATAGATAATAGAGAGGAGAGTGAGACAGAGATAGACTGAAGAATTGAATCAGCACTGTGTCCTAGTCGTCGATCGTGGATTTACAAACACAAAACGCCAATGTTTTGGTATGTTCGATATGTACAGTAGCAACACATATAGAGAGCTACAATGTTCAACAAATGTTGTAGATGCCAAAAGAGACACACATATTGTCTCAACGCAATAGAAGTATAGACAGAATCCTTTAGAGGGGTTGGAAAAATAAGTAGAGTAGTGGAACAGTGAAAGAAGAAAAGAGAGATAGTAGTTTGGTCGAGGAAAGTAGAAAGAAAAAAGAAGTACATTTGAAAAGCATCTGAAATCGATTTATAATACTAGGAAACGAGTGCAAAACAAACCAACATTTTGTGTGTCGTTTATATTGTTCAAATGTAGATAAAACAGGAAAAAAGAAGAAAGTAAGAGAGATTAGAACAATAAACAAAAACAAAAGAAAAAACGTAGCAAACCGGTACTTTACCCAAATCTGTTTACACATACAAAAAGAACAAAACCCGTGGCCTAACACGTGCAAGTAGTGAACTATTTGTGAGAAGTGTCCCGTCCACAGTTCCCAATCTGGCGAGAAGCAAATCGATAGAGAAAGGTAACGCTATCTAGCAGCTACAAACAGTGATGTCGTTCGCAGTGTTGGAGCAACAATTTCTTATCCTTTCGCTAGGCGGGGGGAGTGCGATACGCTACATACGGTTATAGTAACAGGTTTAACATTAATCGAGCAAAGGACAATGCACATAAGACTGCACACACGCACACACAGACAAGTTTATATGATACAAGTACAGATCAATTTGGCGGTAAAATTGAGAGAGCAAAATCGAGGGTCTGGGAACCAAGGGATACAGACTACAGACACCGCCATATTCGACACGGAGCATCGTTCTGGCTCGTGCTATACACGCCTAGATCGGCGATGGTGTGCACTAGTCGAACGGAGCCCATGGGTAACATTAGACGAACAGATCACAGATAAAAGGCTGCACAGATTGGGTAACCGCGATGGTGACAGTGACATTTCTGAACAATAGATTCCGGGTGTGTGTGTTGGTAGGGGAGGATAGTGAATTGGGTTGGATAATCAACGCTGCTCAGTGAAAAATATGGCAAACAAAGAGAGCAACACGAGCAACACAGGGTACAACAAAGATTCTGAATAGGTGTGTAATTGTATATGCATAGGGTAGTGAAGTAAATCGTGCGGTTTCTGTTTTATTCAATTTTTACAAATCATTACCCAAGACTGGGAGCCCCGAAATGAAGGTTCAATCGTGTGCAACGTTCGGACCCGGAGGAACACCGCCATGCAAAGGCAAGTACCTAACGGTAAGATGGACAGCGGAACGCAATTGGATTGTGATGTTCCAGTGCCGGTCAGAAATGATTGAGGTGTCCCAATCCTTCTGTTGCAGAAGACTGTTTAACATTTAATCCGATACTATCGGGGTGCCCATAATACAAAAAACAACCATGGTGTATAAAACAAGTTGAGCACGAGCGATCTGAAACAGATCTGCCGAGTGGGCGACAGAACAGCTAGGAGAGGCGTTACTGTAGAAATAACAAAATCGTGGGAAGTGACTGGAATAGACAACGGAATGTGTGAAGTTCGAAGTGATGCATATAAATGGTAAAATTAATCGATTTTAGAATTTAGTTGTACAGTTCGAAGCAATTACACATGTTGTAATCAGTTTTGAGCATATTCTGTCTCCTGATGGTGGTGGTAAAGGATGGGTGGTGGTGTCCGTTTGACAATCAAACAAGACGAAGTGAGTTCGACGCTCCATTCATCTCCCTGACCGTTCGCGGTATGTTAAAAGGGGGTGTGCATTTGATTTAGTTTCGTGACACTGAGCTGATGAATGGACTCTGCCCTCCGCGTCGCTTCGGTGCATTTTTCCCAAATGCCGAGCGCAGCTGGGGCGCAGAGTGCTGTCATTAGATCATAAACTGCTCTCGTTTGCCAATATGGTGTGAATGTGAAGAAAGAGTTCCAACTTGGCTTACCTTTGCGGCAGATAAACTTGGTCCCATCCCGGACGCACTCACCCACGGTGCAGCCGTTCGTCCGGCAATCGGTAGCGCCGTCCTCTTGGGTGCCTACAATTAGATGGGTGAATTATTTGGAAGCTCATTTATTGCTGAATATGTGCCGACTACTTACATAACATGTACGGATCCCCGTGCGGGTGTGTCGGAACACAAACGCACGACGGAGCACCCCAATCGGTCATCCGGCAGACGGCATTCGTGCCGCAAGCATACTGCTCGCAGTCTTTCTTCTCCTGTCTTTCTTCGCACACGCAGCCCTGTCGTGGATCGCCAACACAGCCCGGTTGGCAGGAACACTCGAAACCGTGCTCATCCTCCCGGCATACGGTGTTGTCGCCGCACGGATTCTGTGCGCAGGCGTTCTTCTGCACCGGCTGGCACTCTTGGCGCGCGTTACCGAAAAAGCCGGGCGTGCAAGAGCACTGTGCCTGCCGGTCGACGACACGGCACTGGGCGTTCAAGCCACACGCCCCCGGAATCAGACACGGATTGATGCATTTGCCCTTGGCGCAACGCTTGTCCAGTTCGCAATCGTCGTTCGTCTGGCACTCGTACTGCACGCAGCCAACCGCCGGATCGCCCTGGTAGCCGTCCGGACATAGACACAACGACCGATGGTCTGACACCTGGCAGAGGGCCCGTTTACCGCACGCCTTTCCATTGGCGCACGGATCCACGCACTTGCCATTGGTGCACGATCGTTCGGCGGGACAGTCGGCGTTCGAGCGACACCCAGCCACACAGGCCCCATTCTGACAGAGCAGTCCGGCTGGGCAGGTTCCTGGGTTACACTTCGCACGGCACTTGCCTCGCTGGCACGTCTGTCCGCATCCGCAGTCCTTCTGGTTTCGGCAAGTCTTCAAGCAGTACAGTCCTTCTTCGTCGCAGGCACACTGGGCGTTGCACTTCTCCATGGGCGGCGTGCAGGACAGGAGCGGATTGCCGAGGTAACCGACCGGGCAGCTGCACTGCACACCGTGGTTGATGACCTGGCACTCCGAGCAGGCACCACACTGGCCGGAGGTGGTACACGGATCGGTACACTTCTTGCCGATACACGCATGTTCGCTGGGGCACTGGTTGTCCGAGCGGCACCCGGCCTGACAGATGCGTCCCTCGCAGATCAGCCCACCGCCACACGACGCGTCACTGTTGCACACGGTCCGGCAAGTGCCCCGCACGCACCTCTCGTCCGCCAGACAGTTCTGATCGCTGCGACACGTCAGCATGCACGATCCACCGTAGCAGGCGTGCCCTTTCGGGCAGTCGGAGCGGGCGGTGCACAGTCGGGTCTCGGGCCGGCAGCCCAGCCCGAACGGATCTCCCCCAAGTCCCGCCGGACAGCTACACTGCTTCTGGTGGTTGACCATCACACACTCGGCGTTCGTGCCGCAGGCCGTCGGTTCCTGACACGGATCGACGCACTGCTGCCCAACACACGCCAAGCTGCCCGGGCATCCTCCATCCGATCGGCACCCAATCATACACGTTTGGCCTTGACAAATTTCGCCCGTCCGGCAGTCATCGTCCTTGCGGCAGATCGGCTTACACGATCCTGCCTCGCATCGTTCGTTTTTCAGGCAACCCTGGTCGTCGGCGCACACCGGCCGGCAGAGACCACCGATGCACGACGTGCCATCGGCACAGTTTCGATTCTCGGTGCACTGCAGTGCGGGTGCTCGCACACATCCCACCTTTGCCGTCGGGCTCGGTACCATGCCGGTGAAACAGGAGCAGCTGGCGCGATGGTTTACCACCGTACAGGCCGCGTTTGGACCACACGGGTTGTCCATGCACGGGTTGATGCACCGATTGTCGCGGCACGCTTCACTCGCACTACAGTCGCTGTCCGCCTTGCACCCGTACACGCAGCGGCCAGTCAGGCAGATGTGGCCCAGGAAGCAATCGTTATCCAATCGGCAGGTCACTGGAAAGACAATAGACGAAAAGAGAACTTCAGATTGCGCACATCCTCCCTGTCACCGGCACCGGCACTGTGCAAAGTAGAGTACGAAGTGTGTCTAAGACTGCTACGACTGCTATTGAAATCCACTGTTCTCTTGGGGAGTTGGTCACCAAGTTTGTCTGTGGCTACTGAGACTCAACTAAAATGCTTGGGGCTGAATCAACTGGTATCAAGGTGTCTAAACCAACGTCACTTACGCATGCAACTGCCTTGTAGGCACTTCTCGTTCAATGCGCACTCCTGATCAGCGCGGCAGCGTGGCAAGCACATCGACTCCTTGCAGACGCTTCCATCGAAACAGTCGGTACTCGAAGCGCAGGAGATGGGCACTGTAATGGGATGCAATCAGAATTCATTAAATATCGTGTGATTTGTTTATAGGAGGGGGTTTGTCCAGGATTCCTGTCTGTCTACTAACCTCGCACACATTCGGACGCCGGGTCACCGGTAAAGCCTGCCGGACAGGAACACTGTTTCGCGTGGGCACCCATCAGACACTCGGCGTTCATGCCGCACGCGTTCGGTTCGTGGCACGGGTTAACGCACTGCCCGTTGGAGCACACCTGGTCCTGATTGCATTCGTCCGTTTCGGAGCAAGCCGCTGTAAAGGGGGAATGGGAAACGGATCAGCACCCGAGGCTTACGACACTCACGCAGGTTTTCGGGAGATGGATATGAATTTGAGAGCTATACGATTATCATGAGAGCAGGATAGTGAAGGTGCGCACCGACTTTCAGTGGTTGGTGGTCGGTAAACGATTGGTTAACGTTATTCTAACAAACGATTGATCTTTAGTGGGTGCTTAGTTTGTTTCTGGGCCGGTTTACTAATGAATGGGATGAACTTCATGTTTTGCGCTAGTTTGAAAGTGAAAATCTAGAATGCTATGCGATGCTAGTGCTATTCTGTGACGTTTGGTTTAGATTGCTATGATTTGGCTGTTTTCGGTTGTCGAGTTTGATGACGTGGACGTGTAAAGAGTAAGTGGGGCCATTAAAGGCCGTCATTTAAAAAGATTATTCAAAACAATACTAAATACGAAAAACACACTAGAACTGGAAAGAAACGGTCAACACATTAAAACGAAATTAAACGGAAATAAACGGGTCCTACACTCTTCCCTCCGTTCACTTCTCTCGGACTTACGTTTGCAGATCTGCCCGTGGCAGTACGAGTTTTCCGGGCAGTCGCCGGTGCGCTTGCAAGCCATCGGTTTCGGTTTGCATCCGTGATCGAGATCCTTCGGATTGCCCTCGTACCGCTGGCGACAGCGGCAGTTGGCTCGGTGGCTACGACCCGTACATTCCGCGTTCGGACCACAGGCCACGCCGGCGCAAACGTCCCGACACTTGGCCTCTCCGTCCGGTTCGCGCACACATTCGGCCGCCTCGGGACAGTCCGAGTCGCGGTCGCATTCCGAAGCCTTCTTACAGCCTGCCGGCTGATACGGATCGCCCACCAGGCCAGCCGGGCACGAGCAGCGGTAGGAGCCGCGGCTATTGCGACACTTGGCGTTCGCACCGCACGGGCGCTCGCGGCAAAAGTCGATCAGCGAGCAGCCCACCTTCGGATCGCCGGTGAAACCCGGCTGACAATAGCACACCTGGCGGTGGTTCTCGGCCGAGCAGAGCGCATTCGCGCCACACGGAGTCCCGGATCCGGCCCCGGCCAGACAGGCGATCTTGCACGCGTGCCCCTCGCACAGCTTGTCCGACGAGCAGTCCTCGTCGGCGCTACACTCAATCCGCCGACAGATGCCACCAGCGTCACGGAAGAAGCCCTGTTTACACTCGCACACGGACGCATGCTGACGTGCGACACAGTCCGCGTTCCGACCGCACAGCGTCCGCCCGGCGGCGCACGCATTCCGACACTCGGACCGCCCACTGGAGTCCGCCATGCACAGCTCGTCCTCGTCACAGTCGCCGTCCGTGCGGCACTTGAACTCTTGCGTGCAGATCCCGTTGTGGCAGTACTGGAAGTCGGGACAGGTCGTGTTGGAGCGGCAGGTCGGCTGGCAGACGCCCTGGATGCACAGCTGATCGTCGATGCAGTCGCGGTTCGTGGCGCACAGGGAACAGCAAACGCCGCCGGTACACTTCGTCCCGGTCGGGCACTGTCCATCGCTGTTGCAGTACTGGAGCGGGACACAGCCCAGCAGCGGGTTTCCGGTGGTTCCCGCGCGACACGAGCACACGGCCAGGTGATTCTTGGCCACGCAGTCCGCACTCGCCCCGCACGCACTCTTTAGGCCGCACGGGTCGACGCACTTGAAGCCGATGCAGGTGCGACTTCCATCGCACTCGTCCGCCCCGGAGCACTCCACCTTCCGGCAGGCCTTCTTCGGATCTCCGCGAGTCCCGGGTGGGCACTCGCATTGTGGCCGATCGCCGACTGGCGTACAGCGGGCATTCTCACCGCACACACCCTCCCCACGGCACGGGTTCTGACAGCGCCCCGTCACGCACTGCGCTCCCGCTGGGCAGTCCTCGTTGGCAATGCACTCGTTCTCGTCTGCAGCCACCGCCGCCTTGCAGCCTGGTCCTCCGCGGTTCGGATCACCGACGCGCCCTCCCGGGCACGAGCAGAGATGGGTGCCCGGCAGGTTCTCGCACTGGGCGCTCTCGTGGCATGGGTTGGCCTCGGCACACTCGTCGACATCCTCACAGCGTCCACTGCCCGGTGCAGCCCGGTATCCCTGATGGCACACGCAGGTCGCCTCATGGTTCACGATCTGGCACGTACCCCGGCCACAGCTGATCTGCTCGCACGGGTTCACGCAGCGGTTCGTGTCCTCGCTGCAAGCCCGATCCCTGCCGCAGTCCTCGTTGGCGATGCACTCCACCTTGAAGCACCCGATCGTTTCGCGGTCCTGCGCGTCTCCGAGGTATCCGGCCGGACAGTAGCACTCGGCCCGGTGATCCACCACCTGGCACTCGGCGTTCAGGCCGCACTGCTTGGTGGTGCACGGACTGCGACACTTGCCTCCGATGCACGCCAACTCCCCGGCGCACTCGCCATCCTGGCGGCACTGGGTCGGTTTGCGGCAACCCGGACTGGCGAAAGCGTCACCGACGGACCCCTCCGGGCACTGGCAGCGGTATGAGCCGGGAATGTTCTCGCAGACGGCTGTCGCGTGGCACGGGCTCCGGGAGCACTCATCGATGTCCTCGCACCCGAACGGTGTCCCGATGAAGCCCTTCATACAGCGGCACCGTCCCGCCTGGCAGACGCGCTGCGACGGGCAGTCGGCATCGGTGGCGCATCCTGGCACGCAGACTCCAGCCTCGCCGCACACCTCGCCCGGCAGACAGTTGTTGTTGGTGTAGCACACCTTGGCGCAGAAGCCCTGGTGGCACCGCTCGCCCACAGCGCACGCTCCACCCGTCGCACCCGTTTCCGATGAGCACGGCAGGCTGCACTGGTTGGCGACGCACACGTGACCGGGGGCGGCGCACTGGTCCGATGTTTCGCAGCTGGCCGGCACCCGCACGCATCCCTGCTCGGGCGACGGGTTACCTTCGAAGCCGGTCGGACACGAGCAGCGCGGTACGTGGTCGACGCTCCGGCAAAGGGCGTTTGGTCCGCAGGCTCCACTGCCCGTTTCGCACGGATCTTCACACCGGAACTCGATACAGGCCTGGGCGCTTCCACAGTCTCGGCTGCTGCGGCACCCGAGTCCGCACACACCCGCCCCGGGGAGACACGCTTGCCGCTCGCCGCACTGACTGTGGTCCGAGCAAGGCACGGCACACACGTTGCCCGTGCACTGTTCGCCCGCCGAGCAATCCTTCGCGTTGCGGCACGCCACTAAACACTGACCACCGTGGCAGACGTCTCCGTTGCAGTCCAGGTCACTCAGGCAGCCGGAACTCGCGCGGACGCAGCCATCCCTTGCCGAACCGGTTCCACCGGGTACGAACTTGGGCTTGCAGCTACAGACGGGTGTCCGGTTCACGACGGTGCACTTCGAGTTGATGCCGCAGGCGTTGACGCACGGGTCCACACACTTGCCACCGACGCAGGCCGTACTCTCCGGACACTGAACATCGCCGTTGGGGCATTCGCCTTCCGCGCGGCACCCGGTCAATGGGTTACCGATCTGCCCAATCGGACACCGGCACACGTACCCGTCCGGTCCTGGTTCGCAGGTGGCTGACTGGTGGCACGGATTCGGCTCGCATGATTTCAACTGAGTGCATTCGACGTCGGCGATCGGATTTGCCCGGTAACCGGGCGGACACTGGCAGACGGACCGGTGGTTCTCCGCGATACACACCGCATTGGCGCCGCACGTATCGTCCTGGCACACGTCCACGCAGCCATGCGTCATCCGGTTGCAGAGCTGGTGGGCCGGGCAGTCGCGATTGTAAACGCACGGCACGGCCTGGCAGCCTTTGGCGAGATCGTACGGATCGCCCGTGTACGCTCCCGGCGGACACTGGCACTGGGCTCGATGATTGTTGGTAACGCACACAGCGAACGGTCCACACTGGACACCTTCACATGCAGGTCGACATCCGAGGGCACCGCCGGCGCCGTTCGTCACGCAGTGGTCCGACTCCGAGCACTCGGCGCTCGTGAGACACGTATCCTGTTGTTCCGGGCGACATCCGTTCCGGTCGTTCGGGTTCCCGGTGTATCCGGGAAGGCACTGGCAGCTGCCATGGTGGTTCGCCGAGACGCACACCGAGTGCGGCGGACACGTAAACTCGGCGCAAACCGCTTCGCATTTCAACACGCCGACCGCATCCTGGCGACAGGCGGCCACCTGATGGCAGTCCGCGTCGCTCGCACAATCCGGAATCGATGGTTTGACGCACGCCGAAGACACCGGGTTCCAGCGGAACCCGGGTGCGCACTGGCACAGCGGCTTCCGTTCTTCCGCCTGGACCGTGCAGATCTCGTTCACGCCACACTCGACCATCGTGCAGGGATTGGCGCACGCCCGTAGCCCCGTCTCGGTAACCGCACACACCTGGCCGGTCCGGCACTCGCCATCGTCGTGGCATTCGGCCACCAGTTTCGCCTCCAGCTGGCAGCCAACCGTCAGATCGCCCGGATTGCCGACGTAGCCGGGCGCACAGATGCAGCTGCTGCGATGATCCGCCGAAACGCACAGTGCATTCGGTCCGCACTGTACCTTGCTGCACGCGTCCACACATCGTCGCAGCGTCCGGCCCGCTCCGGCCTGGAAGCAGATCTTGGAGCTTTCGCATTCGGCGTCACTCTCGCACTGGCCCTCGGCCACGCAGCCCACCGCCCGGTCCTGGGCGTTTCCGGTGTAGCCGGGTGGGCAAACGCATCGGCCGGCGTCACAGGCGGCCCGTGGGCCGCAGGCGGTCCGGGCACACAGGTCCCGGCAAGCGCCCCGCTCGCAGGCATATCCCGGCGGGCACTGGAGCCCAGCTCCACCCTTGCCCTTGCCGCACTGACAGCGGCGCGGATTGTCACACACGCCCTTCTCGATCGCAGAGCACATCACGAACGGGTTGCCACCGTACCCTGGCCGACACCGGCAGTCGAAGCTGCCGGCCGTGTTGATGCAGATGGCGCCCTCCCCGCAAACGCCGCCCGTCGCCGAACACTCGTCCACGTCGCGACATGCCACGTACGCGTTTCCGCTAAAGCCGCCTGGGCAGACGCACTCGGCCGACGTCAGTGTCTCCCGACACTCGGCGCCCGTTCCGCAGCGCATTCGAGCACACATATTACGCTGTTGTGGCTCGCACAGACCGTAAGGATTTCCGGTGGTGCCCGGGTTGCACACGCACACGTTCTGCACCACGCCATACTCGCAGTGCGCATTCTGGCCACAGCTCGGCTCGCAGGCAGGTGAAGAAACCGCTGAAAGTAGAAAGTGTCCTGATCAGTAATCTGCCTTGGAGGGGTCATCGGAACAGATCGAAGGGTAGTGAAGCCAGGTGAGGGGGGCGACGGGAACGCTAACGGCCACAACAAACCAACGTGATATTCTGACTGGGGACGATATGCTGATCTGGCAGCACTGCCCTTTTTGACATCTGCGCCGATCAGTTGATCGCCGTGTATTTGTAAACAACCGTTACGGAATTCCGATCCGATCCGATCCGATCCGATCCGATCCAATCGCGTCTCGAAATTTTTGGTGCGCAGTAGTACGGTAATATGCTTTCCCGCTCCACCCAGATACTGGCTTCACCACTGATCAGTGCCCATTTGTACCAAAAATGCACGGCCCTGACTTACGTGGCATGCAGATGAGTTCCGGGTTGCCGACGAAGTACGGTTCGCAGACGCACTTTCCGCTGGCTGCGTCACAGGTCGCGCCAACGCCGCAGATCACGCTGTCGCACTTGTGCTTGCAGCGGCCACTGATGCACACCTGCGGATCCGCGCACGGTCTGCTGGCGGAGCACTGGTCCGTGATGCAGGAGCCACCCGGGAACGGATTGCCCATCTCGCCCGGCGGACACTTGCACGTCGGTCCGGCACTGGACACGATACACATCGCCCGCTGGCCACACATGAACCCGTCGCACTCTGTGTCGGGGAAGAGAAAAGAGATTCGCGTGTTATTGGACCCGCCGTGATAGCTTCAGCAGCTCAAGCAGCCCTCTCTGGGAAGTTGTACTTACGGGACACGCAATCACCGTTCGGTCCCTCGATGAAGCCACCCCGACAGCGGCACCAGGCGGCGTGTTTTTCCGGCTCGCAGAAAGCGTTGGCCCCGCATAACAGTCTGGCGCACGGGCTGATGCACGTCCCTCGTTCGCAGGCGAGCGTTTCGGCGCAATCCTCGTTCCGCTGGCACTGGCTCTTGACCGAGCCCTGCTCCAGGATGCAGCCGCCCTTGTACGGATCGCCGACCATGCCGCCCGGGCAGACGCACTTGTAGCCGCCCCGCTGGTTCACGCAATAGGCACCGTAGGCGCACGGATTGTTGATGCACTCGTCCTCATCGCTGCACCCGGTCAACGGGTCTCCGGTGAAGCCGGCCTCGCACAGGCACTGGGGTGGATCGGACGGTGTGCAGCGCGCATTGATGCCACACGGGAACCGCTCGCATGGACTCTTGCACCGATTGCCGTCGTACGCGTCCAGGTAGTACGGAGGTGGACAAACGCACTCGCCGGGTTGGACACACTTCTCGTTCGCGCCACACTCCCGGTCGGCCGTGCAGCGTTTCTGGGCGAGCGTGCACAGCCCGTGGTACGGATCGCCCGAGTAACCGTGCGGGCACCGGCACTCGTGGCCCCCGATCGTGTTCCGGCAGATCGCATCGTACCCGCATGCCTGCGCCTGGCCCTCGGCACACTCGTCGATGTCCTCGCAGTGTCCGTTCGGTTGCGTCCGGAAGCCCTTCGGGCAAGCGCAGTAGCTAACGCCGCCGGTGATCGAGATGCATTCGGCACCGCCGGGACACTTGCCATCCGCGGCGCAGCTGTCCAGCACGCAGTTACCCTCGACCAGCTTGTACGGGGCCGCACACCGGCACTCGGCGCTGTGGCACTCGTCGCACGACTGATACGGGTTACCGTTGAATCCGGCCGGACACTGACACTCGTAGCTTCCGGGTAGGTTCTTGCAGAGCGCGTTCACGCCACACGCCGCCGCCCGCTGACTATCGGAGCACTCGTCCACGTCGCGACACACGCCCTTCGCGTCCCGCCGGTATCCCTGGCCGCATATGCACACACTGTTGCCGCTGTACACATCCTGGACACACTTCTCGCCCGCCGGGCACGGAGCCGTGTCGCTGCAGGCCGGTGTCTGGAGCGCCGATTTGGAGCACCCGCCCGAGTACGGATCGCCGGAGCTTCCGCCCGGGCACTGGCAGGTGTAACCGCCGGGTAGGTTCGTGCAGACGGCCCCCGGTGGGCATGGACTCGCGCCACACTCGTTGATGTCCACACATTGGCCCGGTTGGCCGGTGTATCCTTCGCTGCACAGACACTGGGCGCCTCCGCCGGCCACCAGCATACAGTGGGCGTTCGGTCCGCAGGTGATCGTCTCGCACGGATGTCGACAGTCGTTACCCACGTTCGGCTCGGGGCAGAGGCATCGCCGGTGCGAATCGCACACCGCATTCCCCGGACAGTCCGCGTCCCGGGCACAGGCGACCACGCTGATGCAGCGCACACTCGGATCCGGATCCGGAACCGATCCGGCCGGACAGCTGCACTCGTGCGATCCTTCCAGGTTCTTGCACAGCGCGTTCACCCCGCACGCCCCCTGCCGGCTGCACTCGTCCACGTCCTGGCAGGCGCGCGTGGCATCTCCCGTGAACCCAGCCGGACAGGTACAGCTGTAGCTCCCGGGGTGGTTCGTACAGCGGGCCCCCGTTCCGCAGCGCCCGTTCGGCCCGTGCGCCCGATCGCACTCGTCCACGTCCACACAGCCGGCCCCAATGTCGGCCGGGTTGAACGTCCAGCCTTCCTCGCAGATACAGAACGCTTCCTGGCCCTCGGCCTTGCAGTACGCCTTCGGGCCACACTTGACGTCGGCACACGGGGACTTGCAGTGAATGCGCGGCGGTGTTCCGACGAACCCAGCCTCGCACTCGCATCGGTACGAGCCGGGCACGTTCACGCAGACCGCCGACGGGCCGCAGACTTCGCCGCCCGCCGACCGGCACTCGTCGATGTCCGCGCACACCGAGCCCTGCGGCTCGAACCCGTCCCGGCAGAAGCACTGACCCTCGATGCACTCGGCGTTGTTGGTGCAGTCGAACCCGGTGCTGCACAGCACGTTCACGTCCGCCTGCTCGCAGGCCACCTTCCCGTTCGGGCGGCCCACGTACCCCTGCGGGCACAGACAGTTATAGCCCGGCGACGCGTTCTCGCAGACCGCGTGCTCGCCGCACGGCTTCTCGTACGCCGCGCACTCGTCGATATCGACGCACCCCCGGAACGGGTCGCCCGTGTACTCTGGTTTGCATGAGCATATAAAGCTACCCACCGTGTCCGTGCATAGCGCATTCGCCCCGCATGGATTATCTAGGCATTCGTTTACATCTGAGGATCACGGAAACAGAATCATGTGTGTGTCGGTGTGTGTATGTGTGAGGGAGGTGAGATTAGTGGATGAAGCTAAAGCGCGTACCCGGGTCCCTTAGGTGCACCGACTGCCTGGACAGCAGACAGGGCTGGTTTTTGTCTGGTAATCTTCGACGTCACCACTGCCACGATGCCCGAAAGGTAGGGACTCTGGGACTCCACTTCTACTCCTCTTGAGCTTTATGAGAATTTCAAGGATCAGATCCAGTCAGATCATCGTGGCAGTCGCGAGTCGTCCAGTCGGCACACCAGGGACCCGAGAAATGGGAGCGAATGGTAAGCGTAAAGGAACTAACTTTTGCAGAACAGTTCACCGCGTCCTTCGTATCCCTGCGGACACAAGCATTTGTAGGACCCCGGGAAGTTGATGCACTTGGCGTTCTCTCCGCAAGCGTTGGCCTTGGCGCACTCGTTGATGTCGGTGCACCGGCCGTGGTCCGTCTCGGTCAGCCCCGCTGGGCAGCTGCAGCGATAGCCGCCCGGCGTGTTGGTGCAGAGGGCACCGTCGCCACACGGGCTACCGGAGCACTCGTCAACGTCTGCGAATGCGTGCGTGCGTGCATGTGTGTCGTGATCAGTTTTGGGGCGAATGATGGTTCCAAGTTGTGGTCGATGGTGTTTCCGGTTGGTTAGTAGCGCGCAGGCGTTTCGCGTTCCAGTGCCCGGTTCCAGTGCCGTCCCGTGTTTGTATGCATGTGTGTATGTGTGTATGATCCGTGGTGTGTTTCCCCGTCGTACGGTGTCGATGTTTGATTGGAAGGCAGGCAGGCAGGCGCGATGGCGCGGAGCGTGGAGTGAATGTGGATCGAAAGGGGTTAGAGAGGTTCGATAAGATGCGTTAGTGGTTGAACTCCATACTCCATGACACTTTTAACCCGTTTGACGATGATGATAATTGATAACCTGTTTCTGCTATCATTTTAGCGTTCGACCTCACTCGCTTATCCTTACCGCGGCAGCACTTACCTTGACAGTCCGTCATTGCGTCGCCGGAGAAGCCTTGCTGGCACTCGCACCGGAAGCTACCGACCATGTTCCGGCAGAGCGCGTTCCGTCCGCACGGTGACCGTGCGCACTCGTCGTAGTCGACGCAACCCTGAGTCGAGCGTGCATCCCCGTCGAATCCTTGTGGGCAGTCGCAGCGATAACCACCCTCAAGGTTCGTACATATGGCACCTGGTCCGCAAACGCCGGGCTGAACGCACTCGTCCACATCGACGCACCCATTGTACGGATCGCCGTAGTAGCCCTCCCGGCACTGGCAGGTGTAGTTGCCCGGGAGGTTCACGCACTCCGCGTTCAGGCCACACGCTTGCGGATCCACACACTCGTTCACATCTGCAACCGGGCGAGGTATCAGAAGATCGGTCGTCGGTTCGGGACCGTCGCGAATGTAGCGGATCTTACCTGTACACCGTTCTTCACCGTCGCCCTCGAAGCCTGGTTTGCATTTGCACACAAAGTGCGCTGGTAAGTTGCAACACTCGGCATTTTCCACGCATCGCTGGGCGATGGCCGGATCCTGGCACTCGTCGATATCTACGAAGGAGAGCGAATCAGCGAATCACATTCGTTAGAGCCGGGCTGGGGCCGTCCACTTACCTTCGCAGTGAAGACCATCGCCTTGGTAACCAGGAAAGCACGTACAGGTGAAGCTACCTAGGGTATTTGTACAGTGGGCGAAAACGTCACAGGGTCGGTATTTACACTCGTTTTCATCTGGAATGAAATGGTGATGGTCAGTGGAATTCTTCTGTGAGCAAAATGTGGACTTCGACTCTCGACTTACCCGGAACTTGGCAGTTGCAACCTCCAAACCCATCATTGCAGTGGCAGAGGCCGTCTAAGCACACTCCGTTCGAGCACGCTGTGCCGTCTTTATCACAATCGTCTGTAAGGCAGAAGTGGTGAGTATATAAGCATATCGACCGTAGGAGGCGACGACTCTGGCCGGTGTGTACTTACTTGTACATTTTAACTTATTTCTAAGCTCATCGGAGCCCATATAGCAGTCCGATGTTCCATCACAAAGTTTGGACAGCTCGTACAGCTGCAGGTAGTCCGTGGATTCGTTGACCTGACACCCGAAGTAGCCATCCTCGAGGTTGAGAAAAAACACTTCGTGCTTCAGGCCGAAGATTCCGACGTGCTTCCGTGACGCGGATATCTGTGAGTTTGCCTGCGAAAAACGGAGAAGAAAAAACGTTAATTCAAGTAGGTGGTGAGCCTATACTAGCCTTCTCATCTCAACCATACTGCACTTCAGCTTAAGAAGCTGCTCCAGACAATGGCACGGTTTAAAGCATGCGGCCCCAATAGTTGTTCTATGGCTGTGGTGACCACCTCCGTAAATGGGGTGGTCAATCCATGAAATAGACATTCAATGGAACCAATCAAACACGGGCCGGCTACGCTCCGGAGTGTCATGTTTCCTGGCCACAGAGGTTCGACAGTTGCATTTGGAGTACGAGCCGACACCCGATTCTACTGTTGCCCGTGGCGGCTATGCGTTCCGTAGAAAATTCAAGAAAAATTCAATTTAGGTCCGTTCCAGAGCAGAACCAGAACAGAAAAACAATTTGGAGTGCTGCCTCAAATTAATATCCGGCTGCAAGGGCGCGCTCGAGCGCGCGCGGCCCAGAAGCCTGTCGCCCAGGGCCAAGTCTCTGCCATGAGCGGGCAATCGCAAGACCGCGCCGCGCTCTGGGTGGCGGCTCACGGTGGCAGTAGTATTAACGAATGGGGCGAACGGTGCGTAAAGAACATTCCAACAATTACCCCGCCTAATGTCGAACAGTTGAAAAAGGGCTGACAACGATGACGCGTACAAAAAATCCGAGCCGAGCCAATCCGTGGGGCGCTGGGGAAGGCGATTGCCTTACAACCTGCCTGGTCTGGTCTGGTTGTGGTCGGAGAATGCCAAGTACTCCGAAGAATAGCTGGCGTAACGCGCCGCTCTTCGGCTAACGGTCCTAGAATTCGATTGTAGTTTTGAATTGTAGTCTGCCAAAAACGGGGATAATAGTGGCCACCATCGTCAGCCGGCGGCACTCACGGAAGCTTCCATCCTGCCCGGGGACTACAAATGACCCTTTCTTCGGGCTGACATCTAAATAGGGCCTATCGCTGGCAGGAAGATTCCCTGCCGATCAATCTCCACAGCATAGGGCCGCCATTGATGTCTTGTTGATCATCCGCGCCGACTGCGGAGAGCGCTCATCGCCACCACTCGCCTTTGGGAAACGGATCTTCAATTGTCCAGCGTAACCTTTTCACGTCAAGGTGCATTGATCCTCTCCCGAGGCGAGGTGCCCCTGGGAGAATCCGCCAGCGATCCAGCGATCGATCTAGGAAGCAATCTTGGCAAATATTGAGTGACCACACCGTGTTGTGCGAGCGCAACGAGCTGGTCGATCAGCGCTTGATCATGGAGCGCCCGGAACGCAGAACACAGGATGGAAAGGAACGATAATTGTGTTTGGAGAGTCATAAAACTCATAATCGATTCCTGGCGCGAAAAAACACGACACCGAGAGCGGCCGGCCCAAGCAAACTGTACCATCATTATTAGCACTACGCTGAGGGCCTGAGGTGCTGATGCCATGGCACACAGCCCCGCCGGACATCCTAGAATCAACTCGTTAGCAAAATACACTCGCAGATTCTCGTTTCCCGCAGCAGTCACGGTGGAGTCTGTGCCTCAGAACCAACCGGGCGAAGAATGAATAATAATTGGAATTCGATGCGTCCGATACGTGATGATAGGGTCTCTATTTTGCTAAATGCGAAGTTTAACACTTGTTGAACGCCGCGATCCTCTCTGCGCTTAACGCTCCGCGTCCTCTAGGATAGGCACTGCTGTGTGCTGTGATTATAACTGGTTCCATAATAATATGCCTCGCGAGGTTGAAAAAACGCTAGAACGTTTGAGTTGGCCCTTTTTTTGGGGGGCTAAATGTTGCTCCTTTACGTGTGCTAAGGAAGGAATTATTTTACATGAATTAGCATTCCCTGACAAGAGGCTTCTTTGAAACATCAACTTCTCTAGTACATCTTATTAGGAGTTCTGGAATCGGAATCACGTCGTTTCACCACTGACCAAGGATCCTTGTTCTGTCAATCACACATCATTGGGGAACCTCATTCGTCCAACTCCAACTCCATTCCAGATGCCCGGTACCATAAATCGATTCATTAGCAATACGACATCCCCGAAAACACGATGACGGAATGCCGACGACGGAACAGGGAGGCAGCTTCTTTACAGCACAACACACATCCGTGACATGTTCCATGTCCATTTCACCTCTTTCACAACCGGTGATGATCGATGATGATCGCTAGGCCCGATGATTTATGGAAGTGGCCATAAAACTCTCGTCCGAATCGCAGGGGGTTTGCCAGAGCCAGCAATATAGGCCTGCTGCTCTGCCTCAACGGTTTCGTTTGCAAAACCCGCGTTTGTTCACCGAAATTCACCACCGCAGCGAAAGCACAGGGCCACGCAGCAGTCGGTCGATCTTCTTCGCGGGGGGGTTTCGAGTGGAAGGTTTTTTTTTCTTTCCCGGCGGATCCACGATCCCTAATTATAAACCAATCAAAACGTATCTGGAGGCAAACCGACGTTGCCGGTCTATCGGCTGCACCCGGGCAGATGGTGCTACGAGCGCTTCTGTGAATTGGTTGTCTGCGCTTCGAACAGCGAAAGTTCCAATGAACCAATTTTAACACATGTTATTTCGCGGAACGGCTCAGTTACGACAGCCCGCGAGAGCCTTCGGTGCAATTTTCACAACTTATGGCACTATCTCGCACGGCCGTCTCGAGGCCACTTCCACCCGAGACGACGAGGTCATAACAAGCTCTTTAACGATAGCACTTTGGATGGTCGGATACGTTTACCATAAATTGGTCGATTTTACAAACACGCTTGTGGCCACAGACACATGGAGATTTCACACATTAATGGCTGAACAAACTGCGTACGTTTAAGACCGCCAATAGAGGGCACTTGGAGACCCTCGGGGTTTACTGTATGTAGGTGTTAAAGTTCTGATAGTTTTCCACCCATGGGCATAATATGGGGTGGCCCTTCTAGCCATAAACATGATTGTTTCTCCGTGCATGACCGCCGATTGGTGCCATCCACTCTATTGGAAAGGAATAAGGAATAGAAACAATTGTAGTCGGTGTGCCCTCGTGGGGTCGAGAACCACTGGCCACTTGCTTAGCTAATGCGCGATGCCGTAATGCGTCCGGCGATCGTGCCAGCGTTCCCAGTGCTCCTGGTGATGCTCTTGTTGTACCATAACATCGACATCGATCGGAGGCATCGGGGTCTTTCTCGGCATCGGAACAGTGCATCGGAACTCGTAATGAGTTTTACTGGGCCTGGGCGCACACGAAAAGCTGCAAGTCACTGACGGTCGGTCGGCGTCCAGCTAAAGTAGTAGGGCCGGACCACGGCACCTCAGCTCGGGGCGGATCTTCTCGTCCGGGGTCCGGGAGTGTTTGTTTTATAGTTTTTGTTTACATCGACACCGGACCAAAATTGAAAGACTCACGGAATGAAAACCTCATGCGCCGGCAAAAGGCACCGCGGCGCACCGATCAGATGCCATTGGTTTTCCGACCCGCCGATTGGACGCGACCTCACCAATCACCCGGCAGACACCGCACGGTTAATGATGGTTAATAGACGCCGAAACAATTCCTTCCCGGGGGGGGCAGAGAACACACAGCAGGGAAACAACATTTCATAAACTCATCGGGGCTCAAAACTCATTCCCGACTCCAGATCCTTCGGCGGAGATAACGGCGCTGTGCGCATGTCCGACGATAATCGCGAGCGCACCCGGGCGCACTCTTTCTCCCTAGGGCTCCCTAATCACGAGGGATCCTAATATCTGTTCGGACCGCGATCTCTGATGATTTATTCTGGTTACGACGCCGACCGCTCCGAGAGCGCCCATCGCTTCGATACGCCGTTAAACTATTAGTTAACCTTTCACTCCGACCGCTTCGACTGCACGCACCTATTAGCGGGTTCCCCCGGTGCATCATTCTTGCCAGCAGCAAGAACCCGCCGGCCGTTTGTCCGATCCGGCCGTTTATCGCGGGGTACGTCACGACGTCCGGGGACGCCAGGCTGGTATACGCTTACGTACACCCTTTCTAATTGCACGCTAAGAGAGTCTGGTCAGCAATCTTCTTCGAGAAGTTCCGGGAGAACTCTCGCCCCCTGGCAGAGGCTCGTGGTGGATAGAACGATTATAATTCATTAATAGTCCGCAATTCAGTGCAGCGGTTTAGGTTTTGGGGTCTTTGGAGGTTCGGACCGTTCTCACAGGGCTCAGGAAGACGCTGAGGCGGCCATAAATGGAAGAAAGCGTTAAACTTTAGAAACCGTAACCTTCCGTGATGGGGTGTAATGGGTCTGGGACAGACGAGGGAAGGTACCTAACGGGTTCTAACACTCGACACAGCCCAGGACCCTTCAGTGTTGGAGCACCTCTCGCACGTAGACGAGTTAAATTGTGTTTTAATTTTTTCCTTTCTACTTCGCTTTTCTTCGCACGATTCAAGGCTAGAATTAGGAGGCATCGTGCAGCCTGCGGTCCCGGCGACATCGGAGCCATCATCATGCGTAACGAAACGGCACCGAGGTGACGACACTAATGATCTACCTACCGTCTCCGTGGAGCCGGGCACGTGACGCGCAACGATGCACCAACCCTATTCAAACGACACTCAGCAACGGCAGGTGAGAAATGGTTCGGAACTGCCATTAGCGGCCAGAAAGCCTCACTAAAATTCCGACCGACCGCGCGACACCGTTTGAAGTTGTTTGTGCAGAAAATTACTCCACACACTCCACAATGCCCAAACAATGATAAACGATTGTTTGTGCGGTGGTTCCGCACACTGCCCAAGGCATCCCGTTAATGGGTCGTTTTCTGTTTTAGGTCGTTCAGAACACGGGGGGACCGATGGAGCGATATGATACCCCACCGACGATGGTCGCAACCACCATCCATCCTATCTTCGAATGCAAGGTTTGATAGCAGAAACGTAATCCTGAATAATAATAATCGACCGGCCACGGCTTCTCTACGGTCACCTCGTAGCTCCCCATCGCCGTCATTCAGTCATTGCCAATTGACAAATGACAGTTCGCTTAATGGGTATGATATGGACGCAATTTATTGCTTCATTATGGCGGACTCCTTCGACTTCTCGGGTGCGATCGTACCGTGGCGTGGCGCCAAGAATGTATTTCCACGGGGTGCATACAAATTAATCCTCTGCTCGGTGCGTTGCTTGCGTTCTCCGTTACGGCGTGCCACCGTCTTTAAGATGCGAACCATAACAACAATGATGATGATGATGATGATGATGATGATGATGAAGAGGATGTGGATGATAATAGTCATAATGCTGGTGTCGCTCGCGCAACTTTGTCTTGCTAGGTTCTTAACGCTTAACACCGGGAGAGATGATGCTGAAGGATGCGCCCACCAGAGGGCGCACCAGAGGGCCGCGGATTCAATCTAGCGTCACGGCGTCACTAGGCGGGCCACGGCGGGCACCTTTTTTGCGCTACTCGCCCAGAGAGTTCGAATATTAATCGATAAATTACACGCAGGGTCGATTCGTAGCGCTCGGGCGCGACAGTGATGTATCGTTGGCGCGCAAATTAGATTACGGTGCTCCGACGGCTCCTTCGGCAGGTTCAGGTCCAAGATGCTCCGGGGCGGACCTACGGAACAAATCAACGGGCTGCGAAGGCGCCCTAGAGAGCCCTTAGAGCGCGCTTAAAGTTCGCCTAACGGTAGAAGTTCGATCCATTCGATTCGGCCCCGGACTGCCCTTTTCGCCCGGGGAGTGTAAAACCGATTGTCACGCGACTTGATTGATCTACGCCGGAGTCCGGGAGGGATCTCTACTAGCGTGCCGACGCGAGAACGTGCCGCGGACCGGGGACCCGGGGACGGGTGTCGCGCGCTATTGATTGCATTTAATTACGATTCGCTTTCGACATGGTAATTAGCTGATTCCTATCGGGGGGCCCTCTCTCTATCGTAAAACGTCTGAGACTGATACGGTAAATAATGGCGCCTACAATAGGGCTGCCTGTCCTGCTGTCTGGCTGGCTGGCTCGCTGGTGGACCGTTAGAGAGACCCACGACGGAGGAACATGCTGGGCGCAACATGCATTCTCGGGTCGCGGGACGACGACGAGCTCGATGATGGACGGAGGCGCGGCGCAGTGATGTAATAAACACCGGAGGGCGCGCCGAGAATCGCTGCCGGTTCTTTTCGAGTTTATTAGGAGCTCAGGGCGGCCCAGAGATATTCAGAGGGAGGGATCGTGGGGCTTGAGTTTTTGAGACGAGAATGCGAAACGATAAATTGGACTTTGACGCGACGGCAATGGCTCCGGCAGATATAAGCCCGAGAGGGCCGAATTCTTCTTCGGTCGGGCTTGTAGTAGTTCGGGACCTCTGCCGGTGATCTCCAATTAGTTACCGAAGGAATACCGAGCCCCATTCTACAACAATGCCGGGAATGTGGAAGGCTTTTCGAAGCCAAAAAAGGTGAAATCGTCATCCTCGTCGGCGTCGGCCATTTCTCACTCGATTATGGCCGGCGAAACGTGGCAGAAAAAAAGGCGCACGAACGGACCCAAAATGATGATAAATTGGCATCGGCGCAGCGAGAGTGCGCTAAAAGTAAGCCATCCCCGTACGGCGGGTCGTTGTACGACCCGCAGAAAATTCCACAGAATTGCTCATCATTAAGGTGAGAACCGGATTTTTTACCCTCCTGGACACTTTTGGCCATTTTGCGAATAACGTCTGCTTGCGGGGTTCCGGTGGCCCGGGTTCACTGCTAATGGAGATCGCGTAACATATGAGGAGGGCCGTTTGGGGCCACCGCTTTGCCACCAGCATGCAGGGCAGCAGCAGGCTGGCTGTTCTGGGTTGGAGTTCGAGTTCAAAGTCCGACTCCTCCGGAGATTAGCCAAAGGTTCGTCTTCCGTTTCCGCGGCGATCCGAAACTGGTGGCCCCGATGGCACATCAACGACAAAACGGAGGCCATTAGCGTGTGGGGTTCGGTGCGTGGTCCAGCCACTACTTCCAGCTTGGAGTTCATCAAGCGACCAAGCGACGAACCCGAAAACAATGACCATTCAGAACAGAAGTGGCACATTAATTTAATAAGATCATGAGTGGCAGTGCCCGCCGTTGGGGCAGATTGTGCTGGCGAAGTGCGGCGTTAATCTGCAATCTGTGGAGTACCACGATCAAGATGTGGCACCTCTACGCACCAACAATTTCAGCTCAAGACCGATTGCCCACCGTGTGTTCTCCATCCACAGGAAGATCATTCCCGACGAGGTGAAATCATTAAGCCCTCCGTATTGCTTACACTTAATTTAGAGTACACATTTTGCGCCCGGCATGGGTCAAAAGGAAGAGAGAGAGAGAGAGAGAGCGAAAACCGTTTACGGCTCCGTCGCCACTCTCCGGCAGGAGTTCTTTAATCAAATCCTTGAACCGATCTGTGGAATGCCGCCGCCAGTGATCGCCGGTAGCGCGGCCATCGCGCTCTACTTTATTGGCCGCGACGCGACGCGGCTTGATTTAAGAGCCCGACCATCACGGTGGCGGCACGGTGCACGGAAGAAAAATGGCGTCCCATGCTGCGACGGGGTCGGACCGGCTGGAGTGCCGCTAGCGCTACCGCCCAAGGTCAGCGCGCTATCGCTGAGGGAGCCTTTATCATTGTGGCAAATATTTGCGTAGCGTCGTCGGCATCGTACGGCGTGGAATCCATGGCACTTATCGGAGCGCTGGATCGCTGCGGGATCCTCTGGGACGGCCACCTCTAGAGACCTTCAATTTGCGTGCGCGCGCCCGTCGTGCGTGCATTCTTGTGGGCCGGTGGACCACCAAATTCCCCGGCCACCGAGCAAACCGACCTACCGCCGATCGAAGCTTCTTCTTGCCCGCCCGAAGAAGATATCAATTATTCAATTAACTCATTGCACGACGCTCGACGGTTTAGTTAATTATAGGGGCATCGCGTTCCGGTAAAGGCGGCACGGATTCATCGACGACGATAAGTACAAAGTACGTAAACCCGAACCCGGCACGGAGCAACCAGAGCGCCATTTCGAGCGAACCGGATCTGGTCTTTGGTTACGGGCGACAGCAGTACTGTGTGCTCTCAGGCGGTCGCCGATGGGGTTTCGGGTGTGATCGCAAAAAGTGAAAGTCGATGTCGCGGATCATACACCTAGGTGGAAAAGGAAAGTGAAATCCCTAAAGTGTCGTAACGCCTGCGGTTGGTGTGTATGCAAACGAGCAACTCGATATGAGTCGGGGAGTGCTCCAGCTTGCAGAACAACATGACCCACGCTTCGAGGTCAAACTGGTTTTGAGGTAGAAATTGCATCAATGTGAAATTCATTGCGCGAACTTGGACGCCTTTTCCAAGATCTTGGTGCCTCTCGGAAACCGTTACCAGATTGAATTCAGTATCGAACCTACGAGCCTGCACCGTTCCGTTCTAGGTTCAGTTCTGGACGTGTTGGGGAGCTTTGCTACCAACAATCGCGATTTGCTGCTTTCACCAGCAATTTGATGCCAGCAATCCGATAAAGCCATTACCGGCATAAATTCGCGCTTAATTCGTTCATTCGCAGCATAATTATGGGGTCTGACCGCTACCGGTGGTTCCTTCAGGCTAAACCGTGCGTGAACCGATACCATCGATACGGGGCGGTTTTCGTTTTGGGCTAGTGTCTGCGATCTTTGTGGATCGCGCGAAAAAATCCAATCACTGCCCCACACATATGCGCGGTGCTCCACCTCTGACAAATATCAATTAACACCTGAAATTATTCAATTTTCTGCTGCTGCGCCGCTATTCCTATTCGCCAACGAGCGCCCGCCACGGGCCAATGATCCGATGGAGGCTCCGGCCAACACTTTTTATCAACGGAGGACGCTCCGCTGCGCGCTGCGAAGGAAATTGAAAATTACTCAAAGTTCAGATCATCGCGGACGTCGATTGACGCCCGCGAGGGGTGTTGCCTACAGCGCCAGCGCCGCGTTGGGTTGGGTTGGGACGAACATCGAAACAATGTGGCCTTTTACGTTTCGTGTGCTCCGGTCAATATTCTTTCCCGCAGAGTGGCCGCCTCTTCCACTTCTCTTCAAGCACCGCGCCAGGTCGAGCGCAGGTTCAATGTACCGCAGAATCCACACCTTCTTCGTCCTCTTCTTTCGGCACGGCACTTCTTAGCGCCTTCGGCTTGAGTCCAACACCCTTGATGCCACGCTTCTCAGCGCGCCTGGACGTACGCTTTTTGTTTATTCTAGTTGCGGACATTAACCGGGCAGAAATAGTTATTAACTAATGATTAGACGGACAGCCGAGGTGTGCGAGGCACCACCCTTCCGCCCTAACTACTGCTCGCGCCGTCGCTAGTCCCGCCCGCCCGAGGTCCGAAGAAGGTCCCGGGCCTCGAAAAGAACGAACAGAATGACTTCAAGCGACGAGATGGCGACCGTGACAAAGATGGGCCGGGTAGCCGGCGGCGGCGGCCAGCAACAGACACTATCCTCCATTACGCGCTCTAAATTGGCGGCCCCGAGAATTCCCCGTGAGCCGCGCGAGAACAATCGCGCGCGTCCTCCTGGCGGCACATGGCGTCCCCGTTTGGCGACGCCACGCCACGCGGAACTGGAGCGCGTGGATCCAAATTTAATAGGCTTTTCACTCCGACTCCGGCAAAGAGGTGTTGCTTAGCCGGCTGACCGTTGCGCCGATCCCCGAGCCGGTTGGCCAGCCAGCATTCTCGACGCTAGTCACCGCTTTAAATTACCCCGGATAATACACTGATTAGGGAATTACGAAGATAAATTCTTCTCCAATCGGCAACCCCGTCTATCATTGTATCCGAACCGCCGTGGCACCGTAACGGTACGGAGGAGAGATTTAATTTAATAAGCTTCCACAGCACTTCCAGCACTAGCCGAGATCACCTGGATGCCGCCGTTGTAAGGGATCTCAATTCGACACCAGCGTCGTCGGGATACGCGGACCGCGGGTTAGTTATTAGGTCGAGATGGAAGGAAAGCCTTTTTTATGCATTTCTTTGTTGCCTGCTCTAGTATTCAATTAATAGGGCTCGGTGGACCTCTTTTTGCTGGAGGGCGCGAACCCAAGTCGGACCCCAGGCCAGAGGCTACCGGATAAGGACAAGAGTTAATGAGCAAAACCTATTTTTCGCTCGACGGATCGCCCATTTGGTAACACTGGCAAGTCGGTTCTGATTAAATTGAGCCTCTCTTGAGTTCGTTCGGCGATTGATAATTAATCTTATTAAGAGCAATGCGAATCCTACGGACCTTTACACAATTTTAACGAAGCTCCTATACACCATTGCTAATAGCACGGGCTGGCGCTTCAAAACGGGTCAGTGATGACACAGTCCGTCCTGCAGCCTCCTTCGAGTGGAGTGGCTTACGATTTTCCTGGCCCGCGCTCGATGTTTACACTCCGCATCTCCGGAGCGTTCGACACCGTTTCCGCGTTTAGTGCTCGATTTTTCATTCCACGTCTAAACACCCATCTCTTCAAAGCCGACCTGCTGCTTCGCGTGTCATCCCTGCTGACCTAAATCGGGTCCAAGCAGGGCCACCCACCCCACCCCGGGCAAGCACTTTGGCCGTTTTTCCGCAGAAACTGAAAGAAAACAGTCATTGCGCGGCCACAGGAAACCTGGCGCGCCGCGCACACACGGGGTCGGGTCGGACTTGCTGCTGCTCGGGGGACCGGTTTTGCTGCTTTCTTCGAAAATTGTGTACTCCATGCTCGTTGGGGCCGGTTTTGGGTCGGCATGTAACGTCGTCGTCCGGGACTGGTCTCCTGCAGTTCCGACGAGACGGGGCGCGAGAGAGAGATCGCGAGATGTGGTGGACCATTTTGCGCAAAACAGGCCCCCGTCGACAGCGAGCGGTGGTGGTGGCCGCGAACCGTAGTATGACATTTGGCTTTTACAACCGAACCCACGGGCGGCGTGCTGGGCGCGGTGGCCTAGATAGTGGTAACCTAGAAGAAGAATTCCCGATGCTGTGTGCTGCTGATGCGGCGGGGTGCATCTTGAAGAATTAGGCTCCGGGCGAGCCCATGCCAATGGACCCCTGGCGGGTAAGCGTGGAAGCTGGAGTGACGGGTTGGCTTAGGCAGCAAACTACAGTTATTCTTTCTCCCGTCACTCACTCCGGCCCCCGGACGGGCGGAGGGAACCGGGTTTGGTGTCGTAATCTGGCACGTCCTGGAAACCGGCGGGCCACAGCCACTTGCCGGGGGACTTTGCCGTGATCAATCGTGGTGCGTTCGAGCAGACGCTCCAGCGAATAGCAGGTCATACGGTAGCCCGGTAGTACACCAGAGGAGGGCCTCGAGCCTTTCTAGGCCCTCAAGGGCCCAAGGGCATGTTCCGGGAACCGGAACACGGCGCCTAATGGTTTAGCATTGGTCACCCGGGGGCGGCTTAGAGTGTGCGTCCTTCTCTCCCGGCCCGCGGGATGATCGTTACGCTAATGACACAGTTTCGCAGAAGACGGATGCATGCGCTGGTGTGTGCTGCATGTTCCGGTGCCACAGAACGGACCCAACTTGTACGGCCCATCCCCTCCCGGAGGGTACGACAACGTTTGCTGGAATACTTTTCTCATTATCTTTGGGGAGAGACTAAGGACGCAGAACACTACGCCGTTTGCCAGTCGGGAGCGGTCCGCAAGGGCGCCACTTGTTATCGCATCGAAGGAATTTCGTCTAATTAGAGTGGATGTTGCACTGGGTTTCGTGTGATGCTTCGTTACATCCGGCGCACGATCGACGCGATGTAGCTTCACTACTACGCCACATCGTGATGATGATAAACGGTGCGGACCTCGTCGAAGAACACGTTCAACACTCTTGGAGGACGCGCCACAACGCAAAGATTGTAAAATTCCTCGCCAGTCCGTCGGGTCGGCGGACTGGTCGAGAGTCCATAAAATATTCAATTTTCCGTGTTAATGGCACATTTTCAATCATAAGAATGGCACATAAACTACCGCGCGGAGCGAGCGTAATTGCGAGATACTCCCACTTCGTCGGGGGGCCGTGGTCTTCGGGGATGCGTTGGCTCTCAGAAATCAGTTGTGAAGAAACCGCATACACGGACGCTTTCAGACGGAACACCATCCGCGATCGTTAGGCGGGTTGTTGTGGCCGCTACGGAAAGGAAGTCCTTTCCCACCAGCGCCAGCACCAGCAGACCAGGCCTTGACCAGTGAGTCGTAACGACCGACCTTGAATCGATCTCTTCCGACTATCGGTGGCGCTCACGGGGGTTCATTGAGTATAAATGTGCCACAATACGGCGCACGGCCTCGCAACGCCTCGCGGACCGCTCACTGATTGACTGCGGACTCTTGCGGTCCCTCGGTGACCGTAGATTAGGCGGCGCGCTGGGCTAGGCTAGTGGCGGCGCGGTGGTGGAACAAAAAATAAATACCACAGCAAAAGGACACGGCAGTGGGGTCCGGTGGCGACCTTCCGACGGCCCACATACACCGGACAAGAGCCATTCGCAGACCGCAGACTGTTTTGCGAAACGCAGAAGTGCCGAGAGGCCTCGATAGCCATCATTTTCGCGCACTCTCTCTCTCTTTCTCTCTCTCTGTAGGTCGTGTGAAAAATGTGCTCATCGCCGCCCAGTGTACAACATGGCGATCGGTCCGACTTCCTCCGCACTCCGACCGAATGATAACGAACGCACATTGGCACGGCGCGTTGGTGGTAGCAGGCAGGCAGGCAGGCAGGCAGACAGGTACCGACCAGACCCTGGCGCACCTCTTGGCCGCGTGTGCCGTGTTGGTTGCTAATGATTTAACGTCTCGACGCCAACGAACGGGCGGGCTAGAGTGTGTCCTCGATCCCCGATCGAGATCTACGTGTCCGACAGGAACAAAAAAAGGGGAAACCGAAGGTGACATCGTGAACCGTGCCGTTGTAAACGATCTGGCCCCAAACCATCGTGGGCCATCGGTAGCGCAGGACTGCGGCGTGATGAGTCAATCCGATCCCGCCCTTCCAGCTTTCAAGGTCTCACGTCTGCAACTAGAAGAGGTAGTAGCGTGGGCTCTGGAACGGGGAACCTGTCCCGCGGGGGGCCATCGTCACCACGTCAAGTCAATAAAACGGTGGAAATGGTTTTCCAATTATTATGGTCCCATCGTTAGGAACCGGGCCTGTCGTGGGTCGCTGGTGCCATCCCATCGATCGCCCCATGCTCGTGCCCATCGTTCGCTCGTCCGGCGTCCGTACCACAATTATATCTGGCCGCTGCACCGGTGGTGATCGGTGATTTGTTTTCGTGCGGAGATGCTTCCTTCTTGGCGGTGTAATGAAATACTTCTTTCCACACTTTCGTCCCACAATAAAATTCCAATTTAGCATATCCCCGCATCGGAACGCACGCTACCCCTTCGGAGCGGGAAGGAGTTGCGCACCTCGTTAGTGCACTGCCTCACCGGCCTGCGTTGGCCGCTAATTACGAAAACGTGTGGCTGCACCGGGGCACGCAATGACCGCGGGCCGGAGGAAATGCTTTGGAGGACGCCCAAGTTCAAGAAGACACGCGGGCTCGATCGCTCGGCTCGCGTCCGGTAACTGATACGGAGTGAACGGATGGTGGCCGGCGGGGGGCAGTATAAATGGTACCATCATTTGGAGCAGACCCTGTTTCCATTTTTATACAGTTCCCCCCAACAGCCCAGCTATTTACCCGTTGGGAGTTTGCATGTCGAGCCAAGCCACGCAGCCAGCACCCGGAATGCCCGGTGGGCCTTACATCATTCCGATCCCGGGCGGCGCTACTGTTGCCCTGGGTCATCAGCAGGCAGCGTTCCCCGAGAGCGATCATGCGCTCTGGTGTAGTTTTGATATAGTGATTAAGAAGTGCCACCGTAAATGACGCCAAGCCGTCAACAGGAGTCGTTGGACTCGCCATAGTATGGCGTTGGAATTACAAACGGTTCTTTAAAGGCTTAATTTAATTCACTTCATACTTTGTATAATTCGTTGTGGAGCTGAAGTGTTTCCAACTCATCTAATGCGATATTCTATTCAATTTTCCACAGTCCTTGTACGAAGCGATGATTAAATCGAGCTTAAATAACACGATCATATGCGAAAGCGACCACCAAAATTATCGATTATATAAGCGAATTACTTACCGTTCGAAAGAGAAGTATGATCCACACCACTAGTGGCAAAAATATTTTCATTTTTGCTGCAATGAGAAAAGAAAGAGAAAGACAATAAGTCAACGGTTCTAGATTTAGCAATATTCTGGGAATGCAGGTTACTTCGGCTAATCCTAGTTCAGTGCCACAGCTAGCGAACTTGGTGTCCATCTTCTCGGGCGTTTCGGGCGGAGTTGGAGCGCGCAATCCTTCATTGCTTTTCCGCGGTCACCGCTTTCCCGGAGGGAAAGCCCGTTTTACTGTTATGCTTCCCGTGTCCCGTGCGGTGGGAATCCCACGAGAGACGTGCTTATCATCCTGCGACCCATCGCGAGCCGGTGACGGTTGCAGATCGCAGGAGACGTAACCACGCCGCGGATACCACAAGTAGCACTAGGTACGGTGGCCCTTGCGTGACTTGGCCATTACCAGTACTAGCGCGGATCGGGACGCCCGGTTTGTGATCTACTCCCGGGCATCGCGCTAAACCATTTCCGCGGTGGTCACGGTAACGACCACAGTGCCATACTGTGCCGCGGAAATAATGATGCACTCGCCTCGCAGCACCCCAGAACACACACCGTTCGATGGAGGATGCTGAAGAAATTGGTTACCATTTTGTAGTGCGCATCGTGCGGGGTGCCTTCTCGTTCCGCTGCACGCCAACGGGGCCCCCTATCTGCCGGTGGCCATCGGTTCGATTCTGCATAATAAGAGGCGCCGGGTCGGGTGGCAAAAGAACCAACCCTCGGCAGCCAGCCAAGTGCGCCGCTTGCGCAATGTCTCCGGTGGCCACTTGACAGATGACGCAGCAGTGGCATCCGGCGCTGGCTGACACATTGCCGTGTTGTGTTCCGAAAACGAAAACCGGTGGCGAAACGAAGCGCGTTGCGAAGTTACTGACGATCACTGTTTGGCCACCGCGGCTTGTGTAACGACGCGAATAAGTGCAAAACAATCAAACTTAGCTAAACGGACACGGTGCGTGGTCACGCTGACCATCGGTCGGAATCTTCGGGGCCTTTTTTGGAGATGCCAATCTCCATTTAATTGCAAAGCGTTGAGTAACAACAAACCTACTTTGTTGACAGAACCCGGGGCGGCGGCTATTTAAAACGTCGGATCGAGAGATCGATTCGGTTGGAGCAAGCGAAAGGATTTTGGGGTGAGTTTTGGCTTAATATGACCGCCGCTAAACATCTTTTGATGTCGCCATTAGGATCCACCTAAAAGCAGAACGTCATCGGACGGTGCACGGAACAGAAATAGCAGGAAGATGGTGAACGCTTCAAAGTTTCATTGTCATGCAGCAGGTCCGTTCGATCGTTCTTCGATTCGGTTCGGTCCGACCGTGCACACTTTCACACACTGCGGAATGCGCCGTGCCCCGGAGGAATGCTAACCTGAGTGCGTTCGTTAACCTTTCGCTCTGGCCCCGGCGCTCCCGCAAGGCAATAGATCTTTCACGGCAGGGTAGGACGCGGGGGCTCGTAAAGCCTCCTGGACATCCTGTGTCCATCCTGGGTCCGGCCGGACCGGACCGGCGGTCGATAAAATAGCGGATGACGAGATCGTAATAGCGCCCGATGGTAATGATGTATGTAAAATACAAATTCACCCGGACCCACGCGGGACCTGGGGGTCGGCTAAGGGACGACACGGGGTCGAACACGACGATCGTGTACCACCATGGCCGGCCTGCCCTCGCCCTACGAGAAGAAGATCCACCGTCCGGTCGCGGGCCAGCCGGGTCCGACAGAGCGGATCAATATTTATGATTGCAGAAACAATGAATTCCCCGCGCTTGTTAGCGAACAGAAATCGATCACTGATTTATGACTGCGACTCTCCGCCCGGCAGAGAGCGTCCAGCACCACCAGGTAATCCGCCCGGTTGATCCCTGGCGCAAGCAAATACGCGATCGATAAATTTGGCCAGCCGCCGAGCGCGGTGGCGGTCGTGCCGGACCCAGTGCCCCTATCGCCGTAATAAGAGGTCTGGTGATTGCGAAGTGATGCATCACGTGTGTGAGCCCACAACCGACGACTCCGACGCCGACAATCATCTGCACTCCTGCGCAAGCCGCGGCCACGGCCGGTAACGGTCGTAAAAATGATAAGATTAAACGCGTGCACGCGTGCGTACGCGCAAAATCCTATTAGCATACAATCCAAACAACGCCACGCAGCCGAAGCCACGCGCGCGAAGGCTCCGCTGGGCGCGTGAATAACTACGCGTAGGACAGCGCGGACCATGATTTATGAGTACGACCCTTAATTATCGTCGTCCGATGGGCCGGCGGCCGGGTTTTCGCGGCGCGTTCTCTGAAACAATATTGCCAATAATCGGAACGTGCTGCCATTTTCCATTATGCTGCCGATCTCTGACGGAACACACCGGAACGGGTCCCCGGGATGGCTTCGGCTAGAACGATCGGTCCGTCCGTCAAGCCGCGCCAGCCAGGACCCCATCATCCGGTGCGACGCACGCACACCGCGAGCGCGTGCATTTATGGTCCGAAGATTTATGGCAAAGTCCCCAAGTTCGTCCACGGCTGAAAGGGAGTCGGGGGGCGAAAATGACGGAGCCGGCCAGTCCGCCCTTCCATGTAGGGAGCGCACTCCCATCCGCCAACACCCATCTCTCCGATGGTGGTCTCCGTGATCCGGATTCTGGTCCGATGGAATTAAATGAGGCGTGTAAAATTCATCCCCGAACCAAAACCGATCGGCCGCGATCGTGTAAATTTCCAACACAATTTATTATGCGAACCGTGCGAGGGGCCGTTCGATTCACCGGAATGGAATGGAATGCGCGCCTTGGGCACAGGGCAGGCGAAAATAGACCACACCGCGCACGTACTGCATCCGCTTCTGGCGAGATCTTCCCCGGCACGGCCGCCCCGTTTTTGGCCCCCGGGAGCTGCCCAGGAAGTAGCCTGTACTGGGCGGCTTGAGCCCAGTGCCCGGTTCATTAAAAGCCGAGTGTCATTTTTGCCCTTTGGTATACACGATAAATTTTGCACACTGCGTGGCCGATGCGGGCTCCCTCCGGGGTCGCAGCCGTACGTGTTGGCGAACTCTCCGGGGCGACACTCTAGTGGCGCGCACGGATACAATTAACGAACATCGCCCATTTGGAAGCCCCGCCGGGGGGCGCACCGTTCTCTTGTAGGCGTTGATAAAAGGGGCCATAATTCATTAAAAGTACGAGCGCGCACACACAATTTGGTCTTTGGGGCGTTCTGGTCCAGGTCCTCTTATGAGCTCGATAAGGGGAGCTTCGCCGGACGCATTCCACGAGCCGCACGCACCAGTGGCTACCGTGTTCCGTTGAAACTCCTTTGGAGTGGAGCTCTCAGGAATTGATTAAGCCATGCGCGGCGGAGGGCGTACAGATGTTTCGCGCTAAACCAGGAACATCCCTCTAGATTGCGGTTCCAAGGCCCGGTCCCGTGCCAGAGTGTTGATGCTGCAAAGCTGCAAAGATGTCACTATCCGCCATCGATCATGGATCGGGATGTGAGTGATTAACCGCAGCGATTGGCAATGGCGCTTCGCAAGGTACTTTAAGTTGGGTGAACAAATGTCAAAACATAATCCTGCAGCTCGTCCATCACACTGCGGCTAAGCACCACAAGAAGCTGTCCGGCGAGACTGCCCCCCTCATGCAGACTTCTCCCGCGGCTCCCGTTCCGTGGCAGTTCTTAATGGGAGCAGGAATTCCTGTAACACACTCGTGCGCGAGGAGCTCGCTTCTTCCTGTACCACCCTGTTTTTAATTCATATTCGTTCGAGAATTTTAATTGTCCCCGAATGGCGACGAAGCGCGTGTTGATGTGGGTTCGATTTTTATTAAAAGGTGACCACCGTTTGATACACTACATAAAAATACCATTCTGGCGATGCACGCGATGTCCAGTGCGCTCCTGTCAACCCAGGGCCACAACCAGCCCTAGTGCAGCAGCAAGTTAAACAAGCTGTCCACAAACCCGGCGAACCCAGGTTTTGATGTGTCTGTTTTAAGGTAAAGCCTGGTCCGCAGCGCCTGGTCGTAACGCGCCTGAAAAGGAACGCCCGGCTCGGCTCGGCTCAGATCGAACGCGTTGACGCGTCCGTCGATTGGCAACCAATTTTGAGACACGTTCCCCGGTTCTCGGGGAACTCGGGTTGCTGCGATGTTGGTCTCGCGAACGTTGGTGGTTATGATTTTTTTTTGCTTCGCTTCGCCTCCGTCACTTTTGCGGCAGCCGGACGGACACATGTTTTGCCTTTTGCGTAGCGCAATGCTGCCGAGCCGGTTGAGAGCGCGGCTGGCTGGGCCACCGGCCATGCTAGGACGAGTGGGCCGAGCTGCGAACGCTATCAATTAGTGGAATGAATAATTCCAGACGCAAAGTTTCCATAATGTGGAGCTGTTTGCTCGCCACCGGGACACTGCCCGATAGGAAGCGTTCTGCGCGAAGCGGTCTGTAATCAGCTCTAGTATATACCGCCCGTCATCCATTACCCTCGGGTCGGCACACGGGCCGACGGGTGGGTCGTAAATTTTTCACCAAAAGCCCCGAGGCTCCACAGGCATCGCGGGCACAATAAATGTCTCCGCGAGGCTTAGAGAGAGGGCTAGAGCGATTAGAGTGTGGTAGAGGATCATTAACCTGCCGTTCCGCAGCGCTACGGGACAGAATTCCTAATGAAAGCTTCCTAACAAACGGGGCCCCCGGGTTTATGGTAATCTTCTTGACAAACATCGCGCGTCGTCTCCGTCTGCCAAGCAGCAGACAGAAGCGGTGTGGAGAGGTCGGTGCCGGCGGACCGCCAAAGCCCGGCCCGACTCTACACGGACCAGCGTGGAGGTCCCGGGCCTCACAAACTGACGGACGGACACCACCAGCCGCAGTTGGCAGCGATGTTCCACCGTTCTGTCGTACATATTCGTGACAGAAATAAAATTGCAATAAAAACTTGAACCTCCTCCGCGGTCTCTCCTTCGTCGTCCGCGAGGGTGCAGGGTCGTGGGGAGGAATCTCGGGTTTCTTTTATTGCCCGCCCCACACGGCACTTGCATTGTGCCGCCGCGACTTGAACCAATCGGAACGATCGCTACCGCAACGCGAACTACCGGCCAGCGAGTCGCGCCATTGTCGTCGTGGAGTGCAACCCTTCGAGGATCGTCGGAGATGTCGAGCGATCTACATAGCGGGCCAGCTCCAGCCCGTTCGACCCGATCCTCGACCCGGCACTCGGCAGAAGAGGCAATTAATTAGCAATTCGTTTAAATTTATTATTAAAAAATGGATTCAGCGCCGCGCGCCGGCGCGCAGTCAGCAGATCGGCGATACACACAAATTACCAGTCGATGAGGCGCTTATCCTCTGGGTGATCCCGTCAGTCACGCTGGGATTGCCCGGGTGGTGAACCTGCTGGTAGCCGGAACGGCTTCCACCGTTGGTCAGGTGCTACCCGTGCATTCGGCGGGCATTCCAAGTATCGTACTTCGGAGAGGCAATAAAGTGTTATAGAACAGAGAGGTCTATAAACGAGGAAGCTCAACGCGCCCGAGACCTACACACAGGGAGCGATCATTGATCTTCGGGGTTGCTTCGGTCTATGTAGCTGCGATCGCTGCTGGGCACACCTGGCTAGAGTTTTCTAATCTTGTACGGATTAAGTCCGAAGGAAGAGGTCCCTAAAACTTGGACCAACTTGTTGGTCCCATCGTAACTATCCGCCAGAAATTGCGCCATCATGCACGATCGTCGATTTTTCATGGGTCATCAAAAAACAGGGCTTAAGGAGAGACTCCAAGTCCAAATCGCTTTCGGTGACAGGGAACCTCACGGCCCATTCACCTTCAACTCGGATTCCCGGAGCCACCGAATCTGTGCCCGGGAGTGCTGGATCCTACACTCATTACATCAATCATCGCCCGGTCCAGATGGAAGGGAAGAAACACACTTCCACGAACTGCGCGCGCGATCCTCGAGAGATTTCCACCGAACTCGGAGATTTCTTGAATGGGCCCTGGGGTAATAGATTACACACTCTTTGACACTTTGTCCAATCCGTTCCCTATCGAAAAGGGTCTACCTTTCCGTTCGCTATCGCTCTCCGATCCTTTTCCACCAGCCCACAAGCCGGTCGGCTTTAACGAGCACGATCGAGCGCATCCTGGTGCGCGAGGATCATGTTTCTGACTCGCCGGGACCCCGGTACCTGTTGCGTCCGTTTGAGCTACTGTAGTGCAGCATGTAGCGCTCTCGGGCGGCGGCGGCCCTAGGAGAAAATAAATCACCAGCCGGGGATCCTAAAATTGGATCGCATTACGGCCAGCGAACGCCTAGGTAGGTGTCCGAAGGTGTGAAAAGGTGCCCCTTTTTTGTTTGGCCTTTGGAGCTATTTGTCGGACGTCTGACCTAGGACGACGGGACGTGTCGATCGTAACCTGAGGCCCGGGCGCTAACGATCGGTGGGTGAACTGTGAGTGGGTGATAAGTGCTGATGCACAGATTCACGCTCGATTGACGCTGATCACGGCGACTTGGAGCGTGACCTTCGAGACGCACCACCCGGCCCGAGGGGTTCAGGAAGTCCCGCAGTGGATGTCGGTGCGAAAGTCTGGTTCAAGGAGGGTGGTTCGCGTCGCGGCTTTACCTTTAAGCGGCTTTCCGCAGGTCGTTCCGCACCCGACAGGCGGCGGAAATAATGCACAACAAACAACGGCTAAATCGCGACGGAGATGCTCAAACATTGGCGCAAGTACTGGCAAACACGCAAGACGCAAAGTCCGCCGCTGGTGTGGCCGAGACGATTATTGATTCTCCCGCCATCATCCTGGAGCTGGGCGTCTGCAGCTTTTGCTGCAGCACGCAGATAATTGATAGCCAAGGCCGCGAGCGTTCCAAGAAGTTGACGTGCGAACGTCGTCTTGGCGTTGTCGGGTTTGTCTTAAACTCTTCATTAATTCTACTCCCGTCGTCAGCAGCCGGACGCGGACTGCGCGGTGTGTCGGTCCCGTGGGACCCATTATCGCGACGAACAGCTCTATCGGCGAGGGCCTTGCGGGCAGCCAAGTCGCGGAATGTCGCACCGCGCTGTGGTCACCGCCGCCGGCCGTCGATCTGCGTTAATCGGGATCGATGTCATGTTCCCTGGTGCCACATAGCCACAGAGACAGTTTTATGGGCCCATTCTAGTCGCAAGAAGCACACAGAGAGAGAGAGGACCGACATAAAAGTTCTATCACACAACGGGAAGATAGGGAAGCCTATCGAGCGGTCTTAATGCTCTCTCTTGAATGAAGTGTGTCCCGGGTTCGGTTCGGAGAATTAGTGTCACCCGGCCAGAGACCCCCGTAACAGTAGTCGACGTCGGAGGGTAGATAAAAAGATGACAGATTAATTTACTCTTCAACCCCCCGTCGGGGGGACCACTTGGGACTTCCACGGACGACACCTTCGACATCGATTGACCACACTCTCACGCAGGAATCGGAACGGCTGCATCTGCGGACAAATTGGGCTCAGCGATGCTGAGGATCGTTGGGGAGCGAGTCTCCAGGCAGCCGGCGGAGACCGATGCTTATCGGAACGGGAAGGCTCCTAATCCGAACCCGTGTCGCTCGAGAATCTGTCAGAAACCGGACTCCTTGGACCCTTGGCCCCTCTTAGCCTGCCGTGGCCCCAAGGGGGGGGCTCTTCAGACCGACGGCACCGAAATGCAAACGGGAGTTTTGAGGTCGGCCAAAGCCAAAGACAACGATTTTATGTGTCCCAATCCCGTTACATATTGTTCCACGTGTACCCGCGTACCCGCGTGGTTTCTACGAGTTTTCTTCTCCGCCTTTCTGTGGCCGCTGCCCCTGTCCCCTGCCCGCTTTGTTTTCAAATTTATTGCCATTGGGTTGCGCCTGCCACGGTCTGTCTGATCCGCCTGAAGGGGTTTCGGGGAGTATCTCTGATTTTGAGTTGAGTTTTTTGGTTATGTTTTGTTTTCTTTTAGTTGCTCTTGTTCGACTTCTTTTCATTTCATTTGTTTCTCTTCTCGTTTCTCATTTGACCTGCTTCACGAAGCACGCACGGCGTGGTCCGGCCGCGCACAACCAGGCAACTGGGCATCATTATTATCATTATTATCGTCATCAAGCGCGTGTCTCGACAAAGTGTGGCGAACCAAATTGGAGGCAGCATGTGCACATCTTTCGGTTGCATCGGATCGGTTCGATCGTGTTGAGTTCGCTCGGCGTGAAAAAACGGAGCACCCGCGAAAAGGCTGCGATTGAAAACAATAAAACCACGATCGGATCAATGAACTCAGCCTGGCTCGAAAATTGGCACCTCTCGCGAATGGCGCAATCGATTGGAAACAGGGCAAGCCATAAAAGTTTATGGCGATTGGCTACTATCTCTTAACTACGGGTCCGTTAGCATGAACTAGAAGCTGAAATTAGCGTCCCATTTTACTAGAGCTAGGAGGTGGTAACAACTGGACACAGGTTTAAATTTCAGACCCATCGAGGGCAGTGAATGGAACAGTGATTTGCTACGAGTATCGGAAATCCGACTTTGACTCTGGAACTCTAACGACTCTTTTGAAAGCTAGATCCCAAATTAAAGTTGGAACTCTTTGCTTAGATCTCGTATGATTTATTTTAAAGAAATATTTTCTTTATAATAAAGTTTGTAATTTGCCATTATATACGTGAAACATCGTTTTCGAAAAAAATCCGGTCCGGTCCGCCAGCCCATAATGCTCGCCATACAGTACCCTTTTCTCGATCGACCCATCGATTAAGAGTTTTCAGTGCCCGAGATGCGATAACTTTGCTCGTTTACAAGTGAAACATGTGCTTCGTCGCTGAAGCAAATTTTGTTGGAAAAATTGGCGTTTTCAAATCCCTACTTCGGTAGTATGTTTTAATAATTTTAAACACATTGATCTGTTATTAAGCGATTCATTTTCCAAAATTGCAGACATTCAACTAAACGCTTGAAACTTTGTTTGACAGTTTTGGTTTGAACTTTCCTCAAGTTGTTCCGCACTTGAACCGATTAAGCTACGCGAGTGACAATTTGGCAGTTGAACTTAGTGTCCTGAAAAGTGACAAAGCATGAGCTGTACCACATTTTCCCCATCCGAATGGGACGGGTGCACTTTGTAGCAGCGCACCAGCGGGAGTTCAGTGTCCCTGCCGGAGAGGTTCAATTTTATACCTCTTCTGCTCGCGCTTCTCTCGCCGCCGCTTCTTCAATCGATAAAGTCGACAAGATTAACCCGTTGCTCTCCGGTGGGCCCGGTTTTATGCGGCGTTCTCGCCCCGCCCCCGCCCATTTTCCCCCGACCCGCCCTGCAAACGGGCCCGGAGAGTGAGTGAGTAGTTATGATTACACTTATTGCATCATATCTACGAGGCCCGTAGTGCCCCGTTACACGGCACACAACAACAATGCCGTTTCGTTTCGGTTCGCACTCGTTCCCGGTGCACTCTCCCGGGCTGGGTTGGGCGCGCAGGGTCTCTGCCCGCTTCGTTCGGCTTCTAACGAAGGTGCACTCGGTCCCTACCTTGCACCAGCGCCCATCATAATATCGCCGTCAGAATGTAATCGATGTAACCGATGAGGCGGGCGAGGCAGTTCAGCCTCCCGTTCTGTGACTCCCCCCACCGTGGCCACTGCACTCTCGCCAGAGGTCAGTGTCCCGTGGGCACTTTGTCGTTCAGCTGAGAGGTGAGGTTCGTTATTTTTGTTTTTGTTTTTTTATGCTGCCGCCCCGACTGATGCACCGGTGCCTGTGTCGTGATGCGCCCTTCACGCTGCTTCCACGCGGCCGCCTCGGCGGTTCCGGCCGGGAGGATGCTCCGCGCGAACCCGTTAATCCGCGCGAAACCAGGTTGAGTTGATGTATGGGAAACGGTGGGCTGAGCTGGGCTTGGGATGGGCCTGGGCGAATCAGGCCTAGGACTCGTGAACCTCATCATTTTCAGATTAGATCAGCAATCGGCCCTGCGAGTCCGCGAATGGGCAACGAACGAGACACGTTACGGTGGCAGCACTGTGGCGAACGGTGCTGTAGTTTTCGTTTATCAACTCGAACAACGCGACCAACGGAGCACTCTCGGCGGCGGTGGCGGAGGCCGAAGACGGTGATTGTCATTTTGACCCCCGACTGGATCCAGAGACACATCTTGTTGTCTGCGCCAGCGGGAGGAGTCGGAAGGACGATCTGAATCAATTTGTCACGAAGAGGGACCGGAAGAGGGACGGAATCAGCGTAACGGTTCACCGTGGACCAGCCCCGTTCGCGAAACAAGTTCGTGAAACTGGACCGGACCCGCGTACGGTCCGCGGGCGGATACGAACGTGACGTCGATGAAAGAAGGCCTCCTCCTCTTCCGTACCGCCATATGGACGAGGAACATTAGCAAACGAGGGCCCAAACGAGGGTAGAATGCGCGAGGAAGTGACTGGGCAGTTTCAATCCCGCGCAGGGCCGAGTGCTTAGCGCCGTGTGTGCGCTGAGAACCAGGAAGTCCCGGTGAACCCGAACGGGGGCGAATGGGGGAGAACTGAAAATTGATTCATCTTCGCATAATGTACCCTCTTAACCCGCCAACAAGCGACGACGCCGGCCCGTCCTGATCCGTCCCGGTAACGAGCGCTCAGGTAGCTGTTGCTCCGGTTTGTCATTCCGTGGACGCCGGTGACTCGGTGACTCTATCGGGATCTGTCCATCGGCCATTAACGGAGGGCCGGGAGACTCTGGTGCCCATCGGAGTCGGAGTTGGGCAACGGTTTCACCAGCTTAGTATGTTGTCATCGTTTGGGTTTGTTTTTCTTGTTTGCGAAAGAATGCAACGTGAAACCGTTACAATGAAGGGTAGTTCCAATAGTACGACGAAAGAAATGTGATGTAAGCGGAAAAAATCAAAAATTCATTCATTTGGAAGGTACCCCCCTCTGAGAAAATGCAATGGTAGAGTGCAGAAGACTTTTGCGAGTCACTGATGTTTGTCCCTTAACTCGTAATGGATAACTCTCAGCCGATCCCACCAAAAGTACGAAATCTTGTTCCTTGTCCTGGAGTGAGCAGCCACCACCGCGAAAGCATTTAGATCAGACTTTAACGCTAGTAGTGGATTCTATAAGATTTCCTCCTGATAAATGTGAGTTTCAGCTACCATTTTGTCCGTGGAAAATAGTACAACTTAATTCCCCTTAAGACAAACCTCCTTTGTAGTTGTTAAATCAATAATCTGGCACCATTTAGTTATGAAGGCTTATGAAGGTCCGTTTAATATGATGGGCTACTCATTCAGTCTCATCAAATTCAGCGGACTTTTTAGACGTCCCCGTGCCCGCGTGCTAGCGTGGAAACGAAATTTGCCCAACAACGTCGGTCGGACGAATCGGACAGTTCGAGGCACCGGCAGCATCGTCGTCAGCAGCATAAAAACCGATGACCCGACCGGCAAGCCAGCCAGCCAGCTAGCTAGAGCCAGCCAGCCAGCAACATAATGATCACAATAAAACAACCACGAGACGGTGATGATCTGCGCGCTCGCGACGAGAGCCACCGCCGACGCTGATTTCGCGTGATCGTGATCTTGCTTCGCGGATCGGCTCGCGCGTTGCGTCCTCCTGCGGCCAGCCAAACGGCGCAGAAATGGGTGGCCCTCACCTAGAACTGCGCCCCGAACCCCGAGCGAGGCGAGGTGGGCGAACCGGCAGCTAATTTATATAATTTCGCTTCGATTTGTCTGACGGTTTTTAATGTTGTTACTCGACTCGGCTCGGTGTTCTTTTCATTTTTTTTTCGCCCTCCACTTTTCCTGTCTCCGATCGGTCGGGGTCCCGGTTCTTTTATTTCAATTTGTGTCTCAGCCATCTCAGCGGCCGGAGGAGAGGCTTGTGCACGATCGTTCTCACTGATGCCAGCCGGCTCGGCCGCTGGACCGCAGTCCAAGCCAGGGGCCTCCTTTTCCCCATCAACCCAGCAGCCGGTAGGAACGGCCCACGGCCCCGAGATCCGGGATTGGTGTGTGTGCTAGATTTTCTACTTCATTTTTCGCCACCTCGCCTTCTGCTTCCCAGCTGCCATGCCACTCGAGAGCGACCGGTGTCCTAACGGGACCGGAAAGCTCCGAATCCACGCGGCGTAGGGCGATCGGCCGTAGGGTGGTGGCCCAACCCTACGCTGGGGGGTTGGCCGGGTGCTTTTGTTTCAGATGCGCCCCAGTCTAGTCCCTGCTTCCCGTGGCGCGACCCACGGTGGAATGTAGCGGGGGCCCAGGCGGAGTTGATCTTGTTTCTGACAATTAGGCCCGGAAAGTGTGACGTGGCAGGACGGGGGGGCGGAGGGCGGAATAACTTAACCCGGATTAGATATTTGTATTATGCAACGTCTCTATTGTGCGTTTTATTGGGTCAGAACCGGAATTATGTCACGGGTGATACCGCGCCGGGGGTGGATGGGACTGGGAAACTGGCACACAGAGGGTGTGGTGAGATGCTTCGTGAGTGATCGGTGCATTTTTTCTTCACCCTTTTTTGTGGAATCTTGTTTCTTCTTCTTCTTCGTCTGCATAGTTCTTATTTTATGCTGCTTTAGGAAGCTTTTTAATTTCATGCTTTCTCGTGGAAATTGGACCTTGCGTTAGAAGGGTAATGAAAAGACGTCTTTCGAGCCCTGATTCGAGCAGTCGGAAATTCTCCTCACCAAATGCTGGAAGTTTCTATAACAAAACTATGGAACCATTGATCAAAAAAATCCTTGTATTTAAAGCATTCTCGCGATCTTTCATTTCGCTTGAATTTTAAGCTAATACATCAATGTTCAAAATTAAAATGTACATTTTGAAATGGAAAAAGGATAGGAAATGGCGACATTCTCAGTAAGTAATGCTTGCAATCATAGAAATGCAACAAAAACATACCGGTGTCGGGATGTGATCTGACGACAAAATCCGTCAAATAAATATAAAAATCACTGAACAATAAATGTTTCGGAATTTACTTGCCCCAAATTAATATCCCGCGATTAAAGAAGCGACAGGTCCATGAAGAAAATGAAACAGTAGTCATGGAAGCAGAGCATGAACGAGGAAAGAGTCCTCGACGTCAGCACGACCTTCAATAAATACTCGAAACCACGAAAAGAACAAGAATGAATTTGTTTTGTAAAACTTGCTGAAATAGATGCAATTGAAAAAATTACAACAGATAGCATTCATATTTCTGCATTCCTATTGTGCTTAATTGTGATTGCAAACTGTGGCGAAAACTGGCAGCCTATCGTCCATTGGATTTCATAAGTAGTTCTGCCGGTTTCATCGATGAATTCATCAATAGCCTCTGGAACTAGTTTGTTTGCAATCCTTCCGAAGGATCCCTTTCACGCTACCTTCCGTATATTCAAGTGCAACACTACCATACCGCTACTAGTTCGCGGATATCCGACATCAACACCACCGTGGAGTTCCCCTCGAGCGACGAGATTCAATTTCATACCATTCGACATTCCCCGGAGTCCTGTGCCCGTGCCATCAGGGCTAGTCGTGAACATGACCTTACACCAAATACCTCTCAGCATAAATTACACGAAAGGCGGTGTCCGTGTCGTTTTTATGCCACAGAGCCCATCGAATCGAAGTCCCGGACACCCGTTTGCTAAGAGTCGCTGATAAATGATGAAACGATTGGCCCCACGTGTGCCCGCGTAAGAGCATACTCTCATTTAAATACACGGGTACAATTTATGTAGCAATTATTTGCCGTGTCACGAGCCCAACGCAAGGTACCTGCTCCACCGTCGCGGTGGATCGCTGTCAATCGCCGGGCAGGGGGACTTCGGGCCCAACAAGCATGTTAGCAAGGGTCCCCCCCCCCAAAGCGTCCCCGAGCGTCCTTTAACAAGCGACGCGACAATAAAAGGGTAATGCAAATTTATTAATGCCCGTCCCCTTTATGCACTTCTCGGCGGGCTGACTGTCTCGGGCCGAGGGAAGGGCGGACTAAAAATTAATATGACCTGCCCGGGTCGGGGCGGGGGTGAGCGGAGGCCCAACATAAAAACAGGGGACCTGAGTCTGAGCACAAAATTAACACTAATTGTCTCGAGCGCACACGGCACAGACAGCAGCATAAAACCGGCGGTGGTGACGATGGGGATTTCTATTCGCCCCAGCAACAACAACACTATCGAATGGTGTGTGGCACGTGTGTATGTGTGCGGAATCAAAGAAATATAACAACAACACACCAGAAGGCAGACGACAAAGGCCGAGGCAAAAAGGAAGAGACACTACGTAAACGAACGCACAAAAGAACGGCCGGACTCCAGGGTTCTCCAAGGTGGACGGCCCTCTGGCGGCCACTCGGCGTACTACACGGGACGGGCTCCACAGACACCCTGCGCGACATGTTGGCCGTTTTAAGATCGTTTTAATTACGGCTGTAAATCAGTTACAGGCAGCAGTAATTACCCCGTGCGCCCCGTCCCGTCGATGTCCTTTGGCCGGCTGCCTTTTCGGACGCGCCTGTCCACCTGTTCCGTGCGATGCGGTGCAGGGGCGGTGAACCGAGAGGACACCCCTGCTCCTTGGGTCTAACGGGGAACCGGGTGGCAGGAAGTAATCGCCAAAGACACCACCACAAATCGACCACTCATCATCCGCCGGCAGGCGAGTTCCGTTCGCTGGGTGTCCGTGCATAATGCGCCCAATGCGGTCCCCATCATCATCATCAGCATCAGCCCTCTCTCCTGGAAACGGGTTCCGTTTGGAGGGCCTGCGTGAAACGAAAGCTAACTGCAGTTCTAGCGGATCCGCTGCGTGACGGAATCTAGCGGTGGCATCTTGGCCTCCGACATTCCTCCGACGGCCCGGCCCGTCGGACCATTAGAGAGCGAAAACATGTTGTGCCTGCGGACGGACACACGGTCTCGGCCTCGGCCAGCAAGCAAGCCGGCAGAAACAGTTAGATCCGCCGGCCGGCAAGGAAATATGAATGCTAATTTTCTCTCCCATCGCCCTCTCCACTTTCGGAAGTTGGCGGGTCCGGAGTCAACCCCCGTTTGCTGATATTACCGCATCACGCCCGGAGTCACGCGGGACGCGGGTCGGTAGGGACGGGGCTCGGCACGCCACGGCACGACACGATAATAGCTTAAGGATATGAGAAGGTCGTTCATTTACCTTCTTCCCGTGCGCGCGCGCGCTTATCGTGGAATGAACATGATCACCGACCACGACGACGACGACGACCACGGCGACGGCGAAGATCATGAGATTCCTTCGCCGATCGCGCGCGTCCAAGCATAAAACCCGTTGGCCGTTCGGTGACGCTGTTCTTGCCACGATCTTGGCGCGCGCCCGTCCGCGAGATCGCGATCTGTGAAGGCTGCGTACGCAGGCCGCTGATAATGCGGCCGAGTCCTGGCCGAGGCCGCTTATGCGCGCTCATCCATCTCGTCGAATCATCGGGCTCATGTTTAATGTATGTATAGCCAAACATATGTTTATTCATATTGGATCAAAGAGCGAAAGAGAGAGAGAGAGAGAGCGAGCCAGTGGGACCAATCTCGATCTGAGGGTTGAGCGTTGATCCTTGCGCTGAGTTGCGTCCGAAAGTGGCTCTCGCTTCCGTTGGAGACGCTTAACTTTATCAAAACTATCAAGCGGTTATAGGGAAGGCTGCAGTCGAAAGAATTAGGACGAAGAAGATACCGATTAACTAAAAAAAGGCCTCGAATACATGGTCATTTTAATGTTCTTTTCAAAGAAGCTGGATCGAAAGATTTCAATGCCTCATAAGGCAGGTCTGACTCTTTCCCGGTCGGTTCTGCATTCGGGACGAATTTCAATCCATCTTTCCAATGCTTATTTCATTCGCTACAGCTTCGGCCCCAAAATTGCAGCCACACCCGTTCGATTACTTTCGACCGGCAGTGTACGGGAGGAGTAGTAGCTGCCCGGGGCCCACGGAAATGAAGCCTTCTCCCGAGGCGGGCAGATTCCGTGCGCTGCGAACCCCAATTGCGCTTCCTCCTCAGGCTCAGTTCAGGCCCATCATCGGACGAGCTCTCGCGCCGGCTTGGCGAATTCCTGCCCGTTTCGTGAAAACATTCCTCATTCCGAGCGTCGGGGCTGATCGGGACCCGGTCTCCCGGTATCTTGCGCAGCCATCCGCGCAGGATCGCAGCCATCGTCGGCACACGTCCCACCGCCGCCATCGTCGTCGTCGCGGCTGCCGCTTATCTCGTCCGCTCGATCTTTCTCTCTTATAAATAAATGATTTAAACGAAGCGAGAATTTCATTTTCCTTATCAGTTAACAGAATCTGGTAAGCGCAGAATCGTCCGCTGCCGCCGCAGAACTGTGCCGCGAACCGCGGCATTTCGCAGCCCGGCCGAAGGACTGGAAGACGCCAAAAACACACGCCGACCAACCGACGCCGCAGAAAACGGAACCCACGGAACGATTTAATGTAGCGAAGTCGGGAAAGTCGATCGGCGGCGGCGGCATGTTATGAGGTTGTTTGCATAGACCGTTTAAAGCGTGTAGACGCGCATCGCGCTTCGTGTGTGCGGCCATTAATTAAAGCAATTTAACACCTTCGCCCATCCGCGGCCGACCACGGATTGGGCGCCTCGAATGAGGGCGGTTTGCTTTACCTTTAACTTTAACCTCGCATTCCGGCCAACTGGTCGCCGGAGTCAGTGCACTCTCCGGTGGATTTGTGGGGCCCCCGGGACCTCATTATTGAATCGCAGCGAAAGCACTTACTTAGGTTGGCCGCTTGAACTATGCAGCTGATGCTGCTGCTGCCCAGAAGCCACAGCTCGGATGCCGGGCCGAGGCGAACGACGGGTAAAATAATAATTTACTCATCCACTTTGCAACTGTCGGCCGTACGATGACCGACCGTGTTGCTCTCGCCCGCAAGTCATCCTCAGTCCTTCGCGCGTATTTGAAGAACGTTTGATTGGGGACAGGAAATTATCGATCTTCTTTCCACTTAGCCCATCATTGTCGAAAAGATTGCGGCGGGCTGACAATCCGGATGTGGCCTGACCGGAGGGACAGCGCGAAGGAACGCCCGTCACGGCGCAGCATAATCATGACAATTGTTTCTGTAATTTCTGCGTCTGCAGCCAACACACGGGCGGCCCCCGATGACGGCGCGGACATCGGCCCCCGACTACAAGGGGTGTGTAGTCCGAGGTTCCGAGAACGACGGTGCGCGACCCCATCGCCGTCGACGACGGGCAATTATCATGTTTCATGCCGTTCGCAGGGTGTTTAACAATTCTACGGGTGTGCTGTGTTCCTTTTGTGCCTGTGCCTATGTCCCGTGTGCGCTCTCTCTCTCTATCTGCTTCTAGCCCCACGTTAGGTTTTAGGTCATTCCCAATCGACGCAACATATAAAAATTATTGTCTGACCGGCTCAACTCCGGATTTAGGGTCACACCGGATCGAATGGCTCGAAAGGTCGCAGTGAAGTGAAAGGGTCATAATTGATATTTAATTGATAATGACATCCGTAAGTTGATGCCACACTAACCCAACTAACTAACGATATTTTATGTTTCGTGATGTGCGAATAAAATGTGCCGAGTTCATAAAAGTGCAGAGTTTCTAAATTCGCCTGTCACTGGACAGAAAACTAGTAAAGGAAAGGCCATTTTTTAACCGCTAAGAGAGTCGGTATACTATGTCCAACTCATTTTTACTTTTTAAGTAGAAGAATTACCTTTCAAAGACAAATATTTAATGTCTGCTCGATACTCGTGTTTGTCTAATTTCAGAAAAAAACACTGGCATCAACTCATTCAAAACATTGTTACACAACGATTGCTCGTCGAAACTGGCTGAAACTTTGGTGAGTAACTGTCAGAAGATTCACAGCAAGATTCACCAGCTTTGATGATTTTAGAAACCTTTCAACCCATACGAGTAAGGTATTCATTTTATTTACGATCGAAATCGATAGTTTTAGTTGTGATCAACAAGGGTGGAGTTGCCGTTTAAACGGGTCGATTTCCACTGCTCAAGTTCGCCAACGTAAATTGGAGGAGACGAAGTCTTAAGATCGGGTCAGCTCCGCTAAATAATAGGGGTCAACTGCTGCACCAAGCCTCAAAATTTCGTATAAAAACAAAAAACAGAAACCGAGGCGAAACACTGCTCGAAATTGAGGAAAATTGGAAGCACCTCCACTTTTGAGCTTTGCGACAAACCCGGAGCCACTGGCACTGAGCTCATCTTCCTGCTCTAAAGGTTTCGTTTCGGATTTTGTTGCCATCCTTCCATTGTTTTCTCCAGCGACAGTGCTCGCCTCCAGCGACAGAAAAACCTATTGTGTTGTCGCCCATAAACGACGATGCCGGCGGAGACCCTGAAAACCGGAAATTATTCTACGGCGATTTCCGATCCACGCACTTAAGACGCACCGAGCCCGACTTGATTGAACCCCCGCCCCGTAAGGCCTCCGAGCGCCGTCGTCCCACCCAATGGACCCATCATCATTCTTTGAGCTGGTGCCCTTTTTTTTGTTTGCTTTCGGGTCGGGTTGAACACGACGATAACAACCGGTAGAGGAAACAGGAAACACCTTCATCGCTTCCCGTGCGCTCTCTCTCTCTCTCTCTCTCCCACTTATAGCCCGTCTCATTCTCACGTTGATGATGAAACAGGGGAATCAAATTTCCGCAAAGTCGCACCTCTCACTAGCCAGCAACAACAACGGCCGCCATCGATCGCGAGCTTCAAGAACGCAACACCCCGTGTCACGTTGGTGTGCGGTTTTGAGGCGGGGCGGATGGGGGGCCCGGGACCGGTTGAATCGGGGACAAAAGTCGACAAACTGTCCGAACGTGTGCGTGCCCGGTTTGCGGAATGACCACCCGACCGCCCGCCCGCCCGGCTATTGGGGACAGCAGCGGGAAGTCGTTTATCGCGAGGGATCAGTTCACGGGACGGCTTATCGTGCGGATTACGAACCCCACTCGAAATTCCCGGAATATCCCGTTATTCTGACCACTCGGCGCACCATCTGGCCTCTGAGCCCCGCTTCCGCCCTGGTCGGGTTGGCCGAAAAGTGTGACACGATCCGCAGCGCGCCATCGGCATTACGTAAACGGCGATCGTAAACTGATCGCGCAGAGACGTGCGAAGGCGCCCGTGGTGCGTGGTGGTGTTGGTGCCCCTCCCCCTCCCCCTCCCTCGACCGGCAGGGAGGTGACGGATGCGCGCGTTGCGTTTGAATGTTTAATTAATGCTGCGCGCGCCCGTCATGGGCGACGAAAGACTTCAACGCTCGCCGTCGGCGACGAACCCGTCGTCGCGAAAGGAAGCACCGAATGACACCCGCGATGGTTATTTTTCGCGCGCAGGATGCCGGTGGTCCGAAAGCGGCAAAGGTAATTTATGCGTATGGTAATTGGGTGGGACTGCCGGTCCAAAGGAACCGATCGGTGATCGTTGGCCAGTCAACAGTGCGAACGCCGAAAACGCGAGGCTGCGAGCGGCAGATGGTATCCAAATCTGAGCCGAGCCTGAGTCGGCCCGCAGGGTGATGCAACCGACCGCCGGGCAACGACGACGGAGGCTACACGGCACTGCCGCCACGGCTCTTCCATCAGCAGCAAATATGGAGCGCGGGCCTGAACCGGTCATTTCCAGGCTCCGGGCTCGAAACGTGCTCCAAAAGCTGGCGTTGAGGAATGTTCCGTCGCACGGCGGACAGAGGGGGGGGATTGAGTCCGAACGTGCGCCGCCCGAGAGCGTGGCGCACCCCGAAAGCACCGTTCGTTGCCGAGAGCTTGTGTTTCGTTCGCTCCGCACCATCTCTCTCTCTCGCTCGCCCTGCGTCAGCGACGTGGAGATTATCTTTCCGGGACGAAAAAAATCCCCAACAAACAAACCGAAAACGCGAACGGACGGGCGGACCCGCGTGAGATCATTCGCGCGGCGATGGTGCGATAATCGCGAGAAGTCCAACCGAAATCGGCGCACAGCACGGGGCAGCGGCCATTAGATTCCTAGCGGTTTCGTGCCGTTCTGTTTTGTTGTTTAGTTTGTTTGCTAAACATTCCAACCCGGTTCTGAGCCCGCAAATCCTTTCGAATCCGAGCACCGGGTTAATCGAGTTAATTGTGTCATATCGCGTCACCAGTCGGTGGATTGAGATGTGAGCTTTGTGTGTGAGGCCAAAAATGGGCGGGCGCTCGAACTGAAATCAACGGCATCCGCCGATCACTCCGCCGGGGCGCCCAAGGCGAGCAATGAAGGGGTCATGCAATTAGGTAATATGCAACTCACCGGCGTCACATGACCATAACTGATCTCGCGCGCGAGCTCTCTGTGAGAGGTTCCCTTGGCGTGTGTGGGTGCCCCTGCAGGGTGGCGTGGGGGCGTGGTGGGCGCCCGTGTGCATGGGAAATTAGTTAGCGAGCGCACACACAGCCTCACCCGTTAAAGTAGGGAAAATATGGAGAAACGGGTCAAGTCAACAGTCGGTTTGATGTGTTTCGCTTCAGCCGTAACGGCACGTTTGCTGATCCCAACACACACCAACAAACACGGGTGGTTCGATGCACGCCTTCGATCCGTTCGGAAAGTTCAGCTGCCAGAGTCATTCGCCAACACGGAGCGCGATTTAAAGCGAACCGGATCGTGTGGGCCACCAGCTTCGTTCCGTCGGACAACCGTCGGCCCCGTCGGCAACCTTGGGCAACACCTACTGCAGTGCTGCAGTGCGGCACCCGCCGACTTGCCGACGAGGAACTGACTTTCTGACCGGTTTATGCTGCTGCTGCCGCTGTGTTGCTTTGCACTTTTTGCCACCGAAAACCCGCGAACCCGCCACAATTATCGATCGATCTTACGAGCAAACAGATCTCACGATTTTCGGCATCCGGCACACGGTTCGATCATATTTTTGCTAATTTTTATTACGCAAACAACGCATATTTTCGCGGCCGCAAATACAAAAGACTTTCAAGCGACGAACCCGCTGACTTGAAACAGTAAAAGTATTTTCCATGTCCACCGCAACGGTGCACCGGTGATCAAATCGGATCTCACGAACGGACGCGGGGCGACGACCATCACGATCGCACCGAATTGTACCGAAAAAGAGTGTAAGCCTCAAGAAACTCAACACGCGGTCACGATTTTCGCTACACAGCCCATGCACGGGGAATGCAACGTGGCGGCTGCCCTGGCCCTGCCCTGCGGGCGCGGCTGGCTCGGGGAATTAATCAGGTTCGGTTACTTTTTGCTCACCACGCCACCAGATCCGGGGCCCCTCGGGTTTCGCTCCCGTTTCGGGACCGTTTCGGAGGGAGCCTGCGGCCTGTTACTCAACTCGCGACGAGGTCGCCGGGGCACGGGTTACTTTTACTTTGCGCCCATGGCCCTACCGTATGCTGTCGCTACGTTGGGGCCACACCCAAGGCGGCCCAAAGTTTCACTTTTATATTACTAGCCCTTCTTTTCTGGAAGGGACCAAGCCACTGCAGTGGACGGTATTTAAATTGCGGCATTGTGCCTTGCACCGGGGTGTCTCCTTGCCGTTGCTTCTGGGTTCGATCGGCCAGATCTCGAAGCGCAACACTGTTAAGCGCTTTTCTCTCCTGATTATGCACTTGAGCCGATTAAGTGCAACAAACGCGAGACGCTCATTCATCACGATCATCACGTTGGGCACGTGAAGCTTCGGCCTAAGCCCTCAACCGCATGATGTGGAAGTTTCTAGAACATCAGAATGACCTCGATTTACCTTCCAAAATCGGATCGGATCGAGGAGATCCGATGCTTGAAAGCAGCAGCATTAGAAGACGGCGCAAACGACGCAAGACAACAGGTGTTGGAGTTGGTTGCCTTTTTTTCGCCCGGCCCCCGGCGGCCTCCCGGGGGTCTCTCGCTCCCTTTTTACTTCATCATCCATTGTTCCATTCAACATCCGCGTGAAGAAAATGGTCGATTCGATCCGAACGAACGGGTTCAGCACCTTTCGGTAGCACCTGCGCCCGTGTGTGGCCGAGGGCCAAGCAAGTGTTCGACATCCGCCCGGTCCCTGAGATGAGATGCCCGTTGCGCCTCGCTGACCGGCAAGCGGCCCAACACAATTCCATCGCTCGGGAGCGATCGCGATCGCTTGGCCGTCAACGTCGAGGAACGTCGGTGAAACGGCGTCGGCCGCTCGTACTTACCCAATATTGATGAATGTTTTCTAAGCGCATGCATCTGTGGAGCGAAAAGAACGGGGCGAAAAGAAGTGCATTAATATCGTGGGCGCATCCGTTGCATAATAGGGAAGGGTGAGAAGGGAGAGTAGTACGACGAGATGACGGGATGACATCACACGCGCGGACCAGGCCGGCCGGCAATCGACACTAATATGGTAATGAACGATGCACCACCGCACGACTGGCACCCAGAGGCCCCAGAACGGTGTAACGAGATGCCCTTCGGTGTAGGGCCAGCTACCTCAGAGGCTACCTGTTAATTAATATGCACTTATTGTCGTCACCGGCAGTAGCAACGCGGCCGTCACGTACCCGACCGTGGAGACGGCGGCGTTGAACGGGAGGTGAGGTTGAGGTGCATCCGGTGGAGTGTCGTGTCAAGAATCAGACAGTTCTGGTCCCTCGCTAACGGTCTCTCGTCACCCTCTCTCTTTCTATCCTTTCTGTGCCTCTCTCTCCCGTTGTCGCTTGATCGGTTGTTGACAAATGCCCGACTGTCAAAGCCGTCCGAACCTCGAAACGATCGAAGCGATCGTGTCATCGCTTGACACCCGTACGGTGTAAATCACGATTCTTCTCTCGGCCTACCGCTCTCTCTCTCTCTCTCTCTGTCTCCACTCTTTTTTAAGTGTCCGACCCGGGCTACCGTCAGGGCTGTAACCTCTCGTACAAAGCAGGTGGTAACCACTGCAACCCTGCGTAAGACCCATCACATTGTGTTTATATTTAGACAAGCTTTTCGGACGCCAACGTGACCAGAATGGCGGAACACGGACCGGGACGAGCCGGGCGGGAAGATGGACTCATCGAGTTAAAAATAAGTCCGAACCGGATCGTCGATGACGCCGATTTTCAGCCGCTGACCGTTAGTCTTTGGCAGTGGATTCCACACAAAAATATGCCATTGGTGGGTTATAAAATTCCAATGAGAGATTTGCAACATTTTGTCCCGTTAATGGGACACCCCAACAAATTTGTGTTCCTCAGCCATATTGACATGAATTTCTGGCCACATTGCCCTGTACACTCAAGGCTTCGAATGACCAAATATTTGCTCACCAAAATTGCGCTTCGTGTATCGGTTGAAGTAACCATCCGCCCGGGGCTTAAGCACAAAATAAAAAGGCAAACTGGGCACCAAATTGGGCAGCGTGACCTAATAAACGGTCCCCAAACTTTGCTGAGTGCGCCAGAGTAAACGACGTCATTACGCAAGGCCCCGTATTTGGCTGGGCCAACGAAATCACCATCATTCTTCACGCGTTGAATCACACGTCCCCATGGCCACAGACGTCACCGACTCGGCGTAAGATGGCCGCCTAATGTCCTACCCACCCAGGTTTGGTCACACAGCACACACGTCACCGTCCCTGGTCGCGGTTGGTGGTAAGTTATTGGTCGCTCAGAGGCAGCGCGTGTTGTTAACCTTTTCGAATTCATTCTGATTCACCCCAAGAGTTGCCGGAGTCCGGCTCTTGGGTTGGGTACGGTGCGCGAATAATTGCTGCGCGTTTTCACGATGTCCTCGCGTTGGCTCCCGAGACTCCCAACGGAGCTGCTACCCCGGGGTGGCGACCCTGTCGAGATGCTAATTCTCCGAAACCCGCACTCTGCGCTGCCGACCGCCGTGTTTGCCTTTTCGGAACCCGTCATTAATCCGAAACACAGACCCCGACAACAACAGCAGCAACAGCTTCAGCAACAGCAACCAGCACCACAACACAACGGACCGTGCGGGAGATGGGAACAAAATATGAGATGCGTCTTCATTTTTCTGCGTTGTACTTAGCGAAACAATGGAACATAATTTTGCATACTTAAATACCACTACAACTGGCGGGCGGTCGGTCGGTCGGCGGCTGGCCAGCGCACCGCGCTACGGTACGCTGCGCTGGAGTGCTGCTGCGGCCATCTTCGGTTGATGGGGAAGCGAAAAAGGCACACTCAAAAAAAAAAGTTATGCTGAAAACCACCAGCAGCGCGGGCCTGTGTATGTGTTTGGGAGCAGAAGAACCACCGCCGGGCCAAGGCATGTGGATCCGGATCGTTTTTTTTTTTCGCTTGTTCTGCGCCAGCCCCGCCAGGCCAGTTACGCCCGCGCCTCCACGTTTTGCACATTCCTTGTATTCCCTTATTTTCTTGGCCACGGCGCGTTGGCGATTTTTCATAAAAATGAAATTCATGAGAACTTAAGCCTGTGCCCGCGCCAAGCTCCAAGCTGTGGCCCCCACTCGGGGTCAGTTTAATGATCAACTATCGTACCACGAACCCATCCCGGACCGGGGGCTTCATTCTCATTCTTCTCTAATGCACGCTCAAAAATGCAAAAAAATGCATTCCACGGCACTGGGGCGCTGGCTATTGGGATGTTTTTTTGTGGGTCCTGCAAAGGGAAGCGCACGTAGCGCCTAGAGGTGGTGGTGAATATCATTACAACCGCAGCGGGAGAGTTCGCTCAGGGAATGATAATTCGTACACGGCATGGTCTTAGAGTTCTCCCGGGGGGCTGATTCGGTATTCTTTACGAGCAGCCCGAATGCGACGCTTTGAACTATGCCTTCTTAAGTCGCAAATCTGTTGAAATTGGGCTGATAGAGGACAAAGCTCTGTAGCTCCCTTAGATATGACAGTTCTAACTAACTGAATCGCTTCCGTCGGTGGCTCCCGATGTGGAACTAAGATTTAACGAATCGATTCATCGTTTGAAGCGCGAGAATTCCCAATCAAGATGTGAGTCCCGTTGATGTTGCTCATGAAGTTGTAGTAGCTAATCTTGTCTCAAGCAAATTTCTACGTGGAATTTTATGACGGAAATATTGGCAAAACATGGAATACCCCATCAACGCCATCAACGTCATCGTAAGTAAGCTTTATTAAGTCTTCTTTTATATTTCAACTCTTTCTTTTGTATGAAGTGGTCCATCTACTGATTGGATTCTGAAAATGGGGCGCAAAATATCGATTGTGGCTATCGTTCTAATCGCACGTTGAGCCTTCCTGTTAAAAAAGGGTCGTCCAAGTTCTCAGCTTAAAATTTTGCCGAAGATCCAAAAAGCCTACATTTCTCGGTAGCCGATGATGCCGCCAGACCAGCAATTCCGCCCCAAACAGTCACACGTTATGCGTGCATTGGCTTCTCTTGCACGATTAAATGAGTTTCCTAAATTTCGCACAGTTTGAGTTGAAGACCTGCCACTTTGGAAATAAGTTTTAATTATTTCCCAATTTTCTGCAAACATATAGCGTCCCATTTTGTAAATGTTGAAGTGTTTGTCAAATGTTTACAATTTCCAGCATAAAGTTAAACGTTTCAACAGTCAACTAATCGTTCAGATTGGAGATCAAAAACATAGTTTTATACCATTCCACTTCAAATAGGGCTCCCCAAAAGGGTCGATGCACGCCAACCAGCCAACTCGCGTTTAGCGCCGAGAGTCCCCGAGAGCCGCGCCTTGCTGTACTCGATGGCGTTCCTCAACGATTCCCGGCTGGCGTGGACTACGTAATGTACAGCGTACGCGCGCCGGCAGAGAAAGTTGATCGCCGGGCCGCGGTCGAGAGGGAATTCCTGTCGTCATTATCCGCCGCAGAACACTGACACGCGGCACTGACGCGGCCACCACCGGGTATCGGGTGTCCAGCATTACATAAGCGCATTATTTCGCCATTTTCCGCTCAATATCAGCGCCAAGTGACGACGCATCTCGTTGCCTAGCCGGACCGCGAGTCCTAGAGCCAGTCGGGCAGGCTGTGGGGGTTGCTCTGTTGTTGCCGGGCGCACGCCTCTAGGTGTGTGGCCGGTGGCGGTGTTGTTGAAGTTCATCGAAACCTGAGGCCCACCGCAGCAACCACCACGGAGCTGAGAAGCAATTTAAATTCTGCTTTTAGCTTCGATTCTTCTTCCGCTCGAGCGGGTTCCCGCGCGGGTGGGGTGGCGCAGAGTGCACCTCCGATGCTTCCGCCGGAGCGGAACGAATTGAAAGGAAAGTGCAGAACCGCGGTGCTGGTTCCCGGAGCGGAGCACGGAGTTTCCTGTTCTGCCGAGCCGAGGTGAGGCGAGTGAAAAGAAAAACCACTCAACACGCCGGCCACGGCACGGCAACAGCAGCTGACCAAAGCCCGGGAAATGGCTGAAGGGCGTTGAAAGGTGGTCTATGCTGGGGTCTCGTCGGGTGGAGTTCGTCGCCTTCGCCCGGATTCTTTTCTCCAGCAGCGGTCGCCGCCGCCGCCGCCGCGGGATTAATCAACTTCTCTCAGACGACAGACGGTGGCCAGTCACTTTCCCAGGTCCCCCGAGGTCCGGGACGTCATCGCCCAGCTCGGCACGGTGACGAGCGGTCTCCGGGGCCCATCGGTCACGCTGCACAGCGCAGCCCAGCGGTGGCAGTGCGTCAACCGCGGCTCGAGAATGGCACACCACGTTGAGTCAGCTTCTGTTGAGGTCTGGGTGGTGGTTTCAACTAGTTGCCTCTCCAAGTTAGTGGACATCAAGATTTGTTTCTAGTTCTAGACAGTTCTGAAGTAGGTTTTCTCGGACCTAACTCAACGACTAGCAACTAGTGACAGTCTGGCCCAAGATACCACATCCATCTATTCCGAAAAGCTTTGCGAATCCTATTCCTCAGAACGTCAGAGAGCGAGCGAGAGCATTCCATAGCGAGGCTGAAAGTGAACGTCCCGAGACAGTCACCTTCAAGGAAACCACAACAGAAGACAGCCCTCCAAGGACTTCGGCTCTGGCTGCGCAGAAAGAAAAGTAAAACGTAACAAATCAAGTGCGAGATGACACAATAGATGACTTCCCGCCGAGAACGACGCGCAGACCTTCAGAGCCAGGCCGAACGAGGGAAAGCTTTCTAGCGTCGAACCAGCATTAAAGTCGATCACTCTGCTCCGTTCCCGGTGGAGTTCCATCCGTTCCGAACCTAAGCCAACCATAAACTGTACCTTTTATAACTTCATCCACTAGATTGGCTGTCTTGGCTCGGAGCTTCGCGTTTGAGTAAAGGTCGCCACCGCGGTGCTGCGATGAGGCGACGGAAGGTGACGCCACTTGGTGCCCGCAAGCCGTTGAATCTAATCAACTTGTCAGTCGAAAGATGGTTTACGTAGCTGTGGTAGCTGCCGGCCACCGAGGGCAAGGTTAATATTGGGCCCCGCGCGTACCGAACGGGATGGGCCCGGGGACGATTAACTGCTGGAAGCCTGTTGTTCAACCCTACCGATTCCGGACACATTTCGCTCCACGTCGGCCACGTATGTTCGTCGGCGGCACAATGCCGATGTGCTGCAGATGGCAGTGCGGCGATATCGAGATTGATCACCGATCCCCGGTACCTGTCGGCGGACTATTGACTGCACCGGGCTTTCTGCCTTCTGGCTTCTCGGGTTCTGGCTGCTTGACGTGCCGGAGATGCATTCCCGGCGAGGCGATAAAATCACAGAACTCGCGCGGCCGATATCAATCAGAGCGGGACAGGCTCTCGGACGACGCGGCACGGTCTAAGTATAGCATGAAAGTAAACGGAAAAGCAACGCAAGGCCTTGGCATGAATTATGTATGGGGGGCGGCCCGCGTTCTGGAGGCTTACATTACACAAATCATTGACAAAGTCCGACGCGGAGCGTTAAATTTTAATTTAAGATCAGCTCACTCGGGCTGCCGGTCAGCCATGGAATCAGAAATGAACCGGGGGGGCGGGACCTGTTATTGCTTTTAAGCATCGTTTTAATGAATTGTAACCACCGTGAAGTTGGGGTTTTTCTTTCTAGTGCCAACCATATTTTGGGTTCCGAACTGCTGGCAAGTTTATTGAACACGGAAGGGCCAAACTAGTAAATTAAGTGAGAATGAGAAATGAAAACTGTTCACTCAATTGATTGGTGAGAACGCCTAACTTCACTTCGTAGGGTTTATCTTGTCGCTTTTTTTGATTTTTTGATTTTGAGAATTGATTTTTTGAGAAATTTTATAACTTTACTATTATCTAAACAAACAGTGATGTAAAGTGGATTCATTATGGGAGTCCTAAACGTGTAAAGACCTGGGTGCAGTCTGGTGAACCATTGCAACCAAAGTGAAATATTCACTATGCCAAGGTTGTGCTCTGCATATGGTGAGATATGAAATGTGTGGTGGAGTGTGAGCTTTGAAAACTTTATTTATTGATTATTGATAACACTATCGATCACATTTAATGCTTTATAAGCAAGCTTTGGTCATAAACGAATGAAAATTTTAAAAAATTCGGAGATAAGCGGTTCTATCGACACGGAATTCGGGAATTACCTGAGAAATGGCTAATTACCGCATTAATTTAAAGTCCTAGTAACAATCAATAGATAACAAAGATCTACAAAGAATAAACAACTAAATCGCTTAACTCAATAACCTGAAGATTATATAAAAAAGTTTGCGAATTAGTAATTGTAATTTTTCGTTACTAAAAAGTCAGACCTTCAAACATTATCCAGATTGTTCATTTTGATATGCAATTTGCCTACCACTGCAAAAATGTAAGAATGCTCCGTGTCTGTTCCGTATCACTCACCAACTAAATGGCATTTTACATCTTAATCTGGAAGCTTACTGGGAAACGGCCGCCAGATACTAGAGACGCGCCAGATATGGACCCATAATTGGCCCATCCTCATTTAGCCATATAACAGCGTGAAGCTGATCAGCGACCTTCGCTTCGCCCAAATAGACACCGCAGATTTCCTTCGTAGTCAAACGTCTCAGTCGCAAAGCGAGAGAGAAATCTGGCCCCACAACAACACAGACAGGTCCGCCCGGCCACCGGACACTGCAAAAAGGTAGGCAAATTTATGATCGAGGCCCTCCCCACCCGGATCATAAACGGTCGCCACGGAAAGTCGATACAATAAAACGGGGTGTGGGTCATCTTCCGCGCGGTTACGGTGAAAGCGGGACATCCGTGTTGGACACGGACATAAAACGGCCCGGCCCGTGGGTTAAAGTGCAAAAGTGAGACGCGCAGATGACGGAGTGAAATTTGCGCCGTGACGAACGGTTAAAATAAATCAGCACCCCTCACGGACCACTGTCTGTTGGTGTGTTTGGCATGGGGGTTGGGATCACGCACCGTGTGGGTGTCGGGCCGCAGCCTCGGCACTGATGACTTCATACCTCGGCTATTTCGTGACCGAAGGTTAAGTGGCCGAATGAACCGTGACGTGCCGTTGCGCTGCCGTTGGACTGTGACATTTGAGAGAAGAAACTTGACAAACGTGCCACAAACGTTTACTTACACAGAGAACCTAGACCCAGACACTCGCAAGGTCGCGCTACCGTAAGGGGCCCAGTCCCAAACAGCGCGGACGGGGACTTTAATGTTTGAATAAATAAAGTCGCCCCATTATGCAAAGGTGGGGAGCCTCCATCGACGGAACTGGGCGTAGGTCGACGTGACCCCCCCGGCCACGGTCCGGAAAGAGTTCCCTCGGCAAGGCCATCGAAGCGGTAGCGGATCGAAAACAATGCCCCACGCAGATGGTGTTTATTATTGGGCGTGTGATTAAGCGGCCAGCCAGCGGGCCTTGCAGAGCCTCTTGGCATATCCAAAGGCCTAGCCGGAGGTCAAACGGGGTTTGGCGGTCGCCACCGCTCTGCAGAATCCCTGCAGTCATTGCTTTTAATGAACCGGTCACCAATTGGTGCTGCCGCTAACCGTTTGTCGCCACCGGCGGGACAAGGACACCCCGGACGGGGTTGAAACAAATTGAGCACAATGAGACCTCCGGCTATCCTGAAGATGCTCCAGGTGTTTCTCCTGAAACCTCTTTTTTTTCCTCCACCGTAGTTCGCTAGAAGCGGAAGTCTCTCAAGACCGCGCTCAAGAGGTCGCCATCGCTCAAGTCGCGGCCAACTAGGACTAATGAGCAAAAACTCGTGGTCCACTTCGCGCGCACGCGTAATGACGCACCGTTCCTGGGGCCCTGGCACAAGCGACATCGTTTTAGACAAATGATGAAGCAATACCCCAGACACACTAATGATTCACCGGCGCAAAGAGGTAAACGTTTCCGGTAGCGCCGATGGCACAGTGTCCCGCAGTACATTGTCGGCGTCCCCCGAAGCGAAAGTGCCAATATTCTGCACACCGGAACTGATCCGCCGCCAGGGTTCTCTGTGGGGTCGGCCACTGCCGACCCTTATCGGAGGCACGTGGCGTACCACTGACGATGCGTTCGCTCCCGGTTCCACTATAATTAGGGTCAATCAGCGAGCGAAGTCTCTGCGAAGACACCAATTACGTAAACTCTCGCGCACGATCGATCTCTCTCTCTCTCTCTCTCTCTCTCTCTCTCTCTCCGTAGAATGGCTGGAGGACTCGTTGTTAAATCAGAATCAAAGAAACACCCATTTCCGTGGCACGACTCCGAGGCACTTGTCACTCGATAACAGTTGAGGCTGACGATAAATTTGTGTTCAATTCGCCTCTCCATTGCCAGGACCAGCTCCAGGCATAATGATATCCCGTAATTAAGGGGAACCTGTAACTGGTCGGTAAGCAGTCACCGCGGAACCGTAGCGCATTGCGTTCTTTATACCTCATTAACCGATCGAGCTCAAGTCTAGTAACCAACATTCCGGTCCAATCAAAGTGTATTTCATTTATCGCTGTATGGGGCTCGAGCTTTAATCGAGCATTTGCGGTCGGTTATCACCAAGCGACCAGGTGGTCCAGTTCGATCCCGAGTTCGATTCCCGGGTTCGATGTACTACAGACAACTACTACAACTTTCGCACAACGATATTGATTCATGATCAAGTTCATTCGAAAGAAGAAACTTCAAACCAATGACAGATCGCGCGATGCCTCGTAAGACACCAAGAGAGAGAGAGAGAGAGAGAGAGAGAGAGTGAAATGCAAAGCAAACGGACCGCGGGTGAAAAGCATCCTGCCCAACAACCATACCCGGGCCGGGGGCTGCATAATGTTACGCGCCGCTTGGCGCGCGCTGCCCACTTTCACCTCATTGTGTGCGCGGGATGTTTTCGCCCATTTCTATTTGAACTCTCACTTTTTCACGATACACACCACGATCTTCCACGATCATCATCCGTTTGTGTTTCATCTCGGCACAGATGACGTCAAGAGGGGCGCTGTCGCTGTCTCACCCATCTCAGCAGTGTCAGCGGTTTATGTAGTGTCGGCGAACGTGCGATTTATGGGCATCACCCGTCCGTTATGCGTCGACTCCACAACCCTGACTTGCGGGGCGAGAGGACCAAAAAAAAAAGTACTATTCCAAGAATTTCTCGGGAAGTCACTGGAACGTTACGATCCGCGGTGAACGCGAAAAGGGTTGGAACGCTCGTTGTGGCCCGGCCCATCGTGTGGTGGTAATTTGTAACTTCCCATAGATCGATAATTATAGTACCTTCGCGAATCGGATCCCCGAAGGCGGACGGAGGCGCAACGATGCGCGCAATTAGCCCGCGTGCGTATTCTGTAGCTGTCAAAGCTGAGACACTGCCGCTGCCGATCGGCGCCTCCGAACGAAGTGGCTCAGAATGTGTTGGCTTCGCCTTACGCGCGCCGTGTCGATCGCCTTGCTGGTGGCTTGCCGCACCGTTAAGACAGCTATTAAACCCGATCAAACAAAAACCTCGAACCACTCGAGCCCAAACAGATGTTCGACAGGTCCGGTCCGGAGATGCTTTTTGCTGTGGCCAGTGCGCCCCGACAGCAAGCTTATGTTACCGCAGCGCAGCGATGCACGAGATGCGTTCTCACCTGGCGGATGGTGGACCTGGCGATCTCGATTACAGTCAAGAATGTTCCGGGCCGGATCGGGGTCCGGTGCATGCGGCGCATGATCTATTTTTAATGAACTAACGCGCACACCTCTGGCACCGGGACAGTACATTTGCAGAGCCCCACTCTTTCGCGGACCTCACTCTTTCTGTGGCTTCTTCTTCCGAGCGCAGTTGACCGGGACCCGGGCGTTTATGCAATCAGTGTGCCCGACTCCGCCCGTCTTAGGGATCTTAGCGCCCGCGGAGGAATGTTTTTTTTTTGTCAAAATTACCGAGTCCGGTTCCGACTGCGGGGGGAGAACTCATTAGGAAACGATTATCCGCTCGAAGATATGCGGAGTCCAATGATTTATGAGTCCACCGGCCCTCTGGCGCCGGTTATCGGCACCGGGTAAGTGTCAGCTCACTGCGGATGCCGGCTCTGTGATTTCTAACACCTCCGACAACGACTGTGTTTATCCTCTCACCCGGAACCCGGCCATTAATTGCTGCTGATGAGACCAAACTGTCTGTGTTGTTGCGAAAGTCAGTAAGCCCTCCAATTTCTCGCGGTCCATACTACTTTTTGGGATGGCCCGTGCTGCGAATCGCGTAGAGCCACTTAAGCCTCCACGCGTCTCGAAAGGAACCATAAATTACCTAATCGAACGAGAAATTCCACCACACAGATTCTTGTTAGGGGCCGGGCGCAGAATCTGCTTCTTGGCTCAGACCGGAGGCCGACGTAACGCGAGGTCTGCCGAGCAACGGTTTCCGATCGAACACGTCCAAGGTTTAGGGGATACATAATGCCTCCATATTGGGCGCGGACCACATATGGCGAACCAGCAGCCGCAGCAGCAGTAAAACCCCCAGAAAAGCAGCAGCAGCAATCAAGAAAGCTTGTGGCTCCCAGCTAGCTGGCCACCGAGAAGACATCGGCAAGAGATCGGGTGGCCACAGAGACACAGAGCGAGAGAGAGAGAGAGATGCTGAGGCCCCCCCCCATTGGGAGGATGTATTTGGGTGCTACTCTTGGGAAAAGCCAGCACGCCACAAACGAAACGAGGCCGCCCGGGCGAAGAAGCGAAAGAAGACGGGAAAAATCGCCGCCGTGCGATCGTAAGAAACTTTGTTATTCGACCAGCAGAGCACGGCTTTGGCGTTGATTTCGCGACGCGACAGGCGCCTCCGGTTTGGGGGGGGGGGGGGGGGGCAGCTGTGCACTATCCGCGAGGCCGCACAGATAGTGTCAGCCCTAGCCCTAGCAGAACCATAAAATCTGCGCGATCGCCAGCGAGTCGATCGATAAGGCTCTCGGTGTTGTCGGGGCTCGTTAAGGTGAGGTTGTCAAAATCTGAAAGCCTCCACCCCGAATCGGGCGATCGTGGTGCAGGTACCGAGAGAGTGCGAAGAAGAAGCAGCGGTGGTCGTATCTGTCAGTACCAGAGTTCGATTGGAGCCGAGTGAGCGAGCGATCGAGAGGCGACCTCAATCCTCCAGCTGATACCGAGCGGGCGTACCGAGAGCGTATGATCGCGTTTCTTCACGATATGCTTCACGGACTCTCGCCCCCCCCCCCCTCGGCCCCTCCCTCCGCGCGTGTGTGATTGATCACGCACAGCGGCGGGCCTCTCCGGTGTCGATCATCGCTTTAATTGAATTCATTGTGATGCGCGCAAGATCAGCTTGCGTGATCTTGCTCATTTTCCCCGCGGCCTGGCTGGCTGGGCGGCCAGGCCGATGATTCTGGCAGTTTTGGTACGGGTTTTCCCCTTGCCGCCCCGTTCCCGTGCCGGTGGAGCGCGCGATCGCTTCTCACTTTCCGATCGATCAGCCGCCTCGAATGGTGGGGTGAATGGCTTCTGATGAATGCCGCGTGCATGTGTAGTATCCCGACCGTGTCTGCGTCGGGGAACCGGAGAAAAGCAAACCACAAGGACACGCTAAACTCCAGACGAACACAGTTCGGGTTGACGATGACGGCATCACAATGGCACTCGCTCACACGAAAGGTGCGACTTCGAAGCGGCGTGTCGGCGTCGGCGTTATGAATGACCTAAACTAGCGAGATGTGGGCGGCCGCACGGTGACAACCGTACTCCGTCCCGGGAAGGCCCCACCGTAGGCTTTTAATCGCAAAATAAATAAAGAAATCCGCGCTAGATCCGCGACGCGTATGGAAACTTGTTGCCCACGAACAGGCTAGACGAAGGATTCCAGTTTGCGGCCACGAGATGAGTGGCGGCACACGGGGGCTACGTTAATCGCTCGCTAGTCCGCCGCCGCCACCGCCACTTGCGAAAGCGGCAGGCGTTTACTCATTTGCATATAATAATCGGTCGCCCCGACGACGTTGTCTGTCTGTGGGGAGCTTTCACGAACCTCGGCTGAGTAATGGACCAGCCGCAAACGGGGCGCCTGCTTTCTTTACCCAGCTGCCAACGGAACTGCCGCTGCGAGAGAGTTCGCGCGCTCTGACAGCCTGGAGACTTCTGCGCTGGGTGGGTTCGTCGCTTTACCGATGGTTGATGTCTTTCGTTGCAATTTTCGGTCGCAACACCCAAATTGAACGCTAAATTCATTATTTTTCTTCCTCATTGCGATGACGGAGCCGCGCACGCACACAAACAAAACAAAAGGCGGCCATTACGACGCTGCGCTACGGTTCGCAACGATGCCGGCGTTTTTGCTTCTTCTTTAATGGCAACAACCACAAAAAAGCGTTGGGTCGTTGGGTACAAAAACACCACAATGTGCCATTGTATGGTTATAGGGTTCCCCTGGCCGCCACGGGGAACGTTACATGGGGTGGGATGGGTTTTTAAGCGCTCTCGGGCCAGTGTTTTGTCTCAAGACCTGGGCCTAATGGGACGCGCGTGGCCGGAAGGTTTCCCAAAAATTGGGGATAAATATCAGCAGCGTAATCTAATTAATTCGCTCCGTCGAACCGGCAGGTCGGTGGGTAACTGTGAATTAAATAACCTCCGCACAAACACACCCAGCCAACCAGCCTGGGCTCGCTCACAACTACATTCGCTATCGGGGCGTTCGCAGCACGATAAGCACGAAATCTCGGATCCGTGCCGAGACGGATCGTCTAACGCGGCCGCGTTCGTGGCCGATCGTTACGAACTCTGCCGGAGCGTCGGGTTTCTGTGCGCTCCGCATGGGGCTGGGTGGTTATAAAATTTAAATTTTACGACCTCTGCTCCCCGAGAGCTGCTGCCGAGAACAAGCCATTCAACCGCACTCACGCAAGAGCGATAGAACGGTTGATTTTTAACGATTTCGGGGAGCCCGCTTTTCCCCGATTCTTCCCGAAATTCTTCGCTCCTGCCCAAAAAGAAAAGGCTACCCAATAAGGCGCAACGGGGGCCTATGTTTACTTATGCTTATGCTCATCAAGGGGCACTTCTCGAGCTTTCGTTAGGCAATAAAACACTCACTACCGGCCAGGGCTACCCGGCGGGCGGCAACCCCCCCCCCCGCCGGACCCGGGGGATAATTAGGCTGCCCTTTTTCTAATCAACATATTGATGCTTCCAATTCGATCGGCTTCGGCCAGGGGTTCGGGTTCGTAGCGAAAGCGCAAAGGTCGTAAAAGCCACTGGAAAACGGTAAATTCTGGCCTCGCCATTATGTTGCACGGGCCGTGCGCTCGGTGGTGCGCGCGATCACCGCGCTTGACCGATCACCACCTCGCCCGGCTCGGCTCGGCTCGGCGCACCGGGTTGCCATTCACTTGACGGAACGGAACGAGGGGAGAAGAGGGGGAGGGGAGAACACAAGCAACATTTCGATCATGTACTTAGGATATCTAAAACACCAACCGGTCCCTCCCTCAGGCCCCGCAAGCTCCACCACCTCTTGATGAGCGTATGATCAATCGCGGTCGGTGGTGAGAGAGAGAGAGCCAGAGCCCGGCTCCTTCTCCCGGTCGGGGAAGCAGGATGATCGGCCGAGTGCCTCACCGGGAGTCAGAAGGGACAAAGCAAAAACGAACAAAACAACAGACGGACGATCCAAGACTTGTTCTGTCGGCCCCGTTGCGGGGCCCTCGAACGAGTTGCTCGAGGATCTGCTGCTTGCACGACTATTAACATAACTGTTTCCACAGCGCGTGCGAGAGAGATGGAGAGAGCCACGGGCCAGAGAGAAAGAGAGAGAGAGAGAAAGCACTGGGGGCCCGAACCTGAAAGCGAAGCGAAACAACGTTCACCGTCGATGCCGGGGCCACCGGAGAAAGATCTTGATGGAGGCGGCCGGCACTGGTTGGGAAAAGTGGAAAACTCGCCACTCGTGGCCACGGCCATCACCACCCGGCCACGGCAAAAAGGGCTCCACACACATAAATCCCGCTCCCGCCAAACATTGTACACGCGCAGTGGCGGCGGTGGGTTGCTCGGGAAGACCGGAGCGTAAGACGCGCGTGAAACCTGAGCCGGCCCATGTAAAGCAGCCTTTTCCGGCGGCGGCAACGGCGGTGGCCGGTACGCAGCACCGCCGGGCGAGCGCTTGTTGTTTCATATTTAATTGCTCGTGAAAATGTTATCACGTGCACGAGCACTCGCCACGCACAGGCACACAGAAGGAGAAGTGTGGCCGAAGCAAGTGACCACCCGATCGCCCCGTCGGTTTAGGCGTTGCGTGTGCAGCGTGTTGGTTGGACCGGTGGTCTTGGTCGTTCGCCGTCGTAGACTCACACGACGGATCGCCTACCGACGGGCCGGCGAAAGGCAGAGAAAATGTGGGCCGAACTCTGCTGCGACAGCCGGAACGATTACGGCACACCGGTCCCTGCTATGTCCTCGGCCAATACTACGTGGGGTTGGCAGTGCTGAAGCTGAACGAATGCTTAGCTCCGGCTTACGAAGGGCGCAGGCATTTTCCTTCCCCAACATAGGAAGAGTTTTCCAAGCTACCAAAGTGATCTACCAAAAGATCACTTAGAAGTTTAGATCACTTAGAGAGCAACATAAGAGGATGACTTGACAAATTTACGACCCAGCAAGGATGCACTAAACTTTTTCAGAATTTTATTGAATTTTTCTCATTTAGTTCGCCGGTCGTCTAGCACAATTTGGTGAATTTTGGGCGATGTTTCCACCGATTGTTGCAATTTTTGGACGTCCCGGACGTTCGTCGTCTCAAAAGCTATCACGACCTTCAGATCTTCACTGTGTAAAATGATACCACAAAAAATATTATAAAAAATATTAAGTCACCAGTCGTTTTTAATCCTTTTACAGTGGTTCATCTACATCTTTATTGTCCTTGAAAAACGTTTGGCTTTAAACTAACCATCCAACAACTTCCAGCCCAGCTCAGGCAGCACTTCTTCACATAGGAATTAATTTTCAAGTTGGCAGACGAATCCATTGCATTAAACTGTCCCATCGATTAGACTCTCTTAGCCCTGCGCTCATCAACCCACATAGTATGACCACCACGCTACGACCTTTTATCCATACGTCACATACTTCACCGTTCGGAGAAAATGGAGTGCACTTTAGCCGTGGTTCGGCCACGGCTTTAAAGAATGTCTTTAAAAGGCGGACAGGATGCGGTCCTGAACCGGCTCTCCGGACCGGCTCTGAACCACTGGCCACCCGAGCCTGCTCTCTTACATCAGGGCTGCGGATGCAAACTGCGAACCGCTTAATGAGCAACACTGTCCTAGCCGCGGGCCGTGCCGGATGTGCCGCCATCGAAGCGCCAAAATGGTTAATAGAATGCATAATCCATTCATTTTTATCGCTCCCGATCCGAGCCGACCGAGGGAGGCGTGCGTGACTTACGCTGGCTTATCATGCTCATGTTTGCCCGTCTACGCCCGTCACGCACCGGAGCTGCCCCCCGATGCAAATGCGCGCACAACCGGACCACCGAGCGGTTCGGCCCAGACCACGTTTATAATGTTTGACGTTGATTATGTCCTACAAATAACTGTTAATGCCGCCCCCCGCCCCTCCCGGTTTCCAGGTTCCCCCCCATCCCAGATTGCCATCTAGGTCCTCCGAGAGGCCGAGCGCATGAAGAATGGTTACCGGTATTTAAAGGCTCTCGGCGACGACGACGACGACGACCACGGCGTTGCGTTGTCGTAAATCCCGTTAGATGCGTTTCGAGTGGCCGGAGTGGCCCCGCACACACGTTGGGCGCTCAGCTATGCTGGAAGGGTGACCCATCTCCCAGCTCCTGGTGCCGCCGGCACCCAACACGGCCGCAAAACCTGTTGCATAATGAATTTAATTGATTCGAACGCCGGAGCCGTCGGAGTCGGAGCTCGGATTGAGGTGGCTCACGCCGTGCGTTGGCCGTACGTTGGCTGGCATTTGAAGTGGGTCGTGACCTTTTTCTCCCCACCTCCCCAAACCACGCGGGCCGGATCGGGAACGGAGAGAAGCGCCGATGTTTCCACGAGGCTGTTGGCGTGTTTTCCTTTTGGCCGATGGGTAAACAATAAACCGTCAGCCATTTTGACACGAGTGGGAATGTTGGCCGCCGGCCCGAGAGTACCGGAGAGTCCGAGGGCCGTAAATACCGTTGCGGTGTTGCGCGGAGTACACGCTCCAGTACCGTGCCCGGCGTGGGGAGGATGCAAAACTTTGCTGCGGGTCTATGACCGGCAAACCGGGAAAGAACGGAAGGACACTTGACACGAGCCTCTTGTGCCAAACTCCTAAACCGCTCTGGGAGCGAAGACGCCCGGGACGCCCATCTTCAGTGTCGGTGTCGGTGGAGTGCAACTTGCGCTCATTACAATTACAAATATGCGAAAAGGGCGAAGAGGATAGCTAAATACAGGGTGCGACGGGGGGATACCTCCCGTTCCAGGCGCCATCGGCAGCTCGAGTACGACGATTAGACGGCTTAAAGCCGATTATCGGAACTCTGAAAGGCGCAACTTAAGAGCATCAATCAATCCTTCCCCCACGCCGGTTAGATGACGTCGTTATCGACTTGTCGGGGTCTGGGACCTAAATTCCAACTCCGAAAAACGGGCCGGCCAGGTGTGTTCGAAAGGTGCGTCCGAGGTGACGATGGCGACAGCCCAACGAACGGAAGCTGCCGGAGCTGCGCGCCCTGACAACCAATTAGCCAGCTGAGCTGCTGATGCGGCGTCGGAAGGCGCTCCCGAAACGCAGATATGCAGACGAGAGCGGATGGACGGGCTCGAGCATAATGAAGGCCCTGGGCCCTCTCCCTGAAGGTGCTGCTGCCCCGTAGCTGACAACGATGACGATGATGACGGCTATAATGGACATAACGATCACGCCGGAAAGAACGCCAGCAACGTGCGTGCGTAGGACCACTCGCTCCTTAAGGTGCACGTCACGGGAATGTGCGCGCCCTAGCCCTGTGTGCCGGATGAGCCCCGGCCCTGTAGTGGAGGCCCAACCCAACCTGACAAAGTCTGCCCCGCTTGATAGTTATAATTTCATCATGGGGCCGCCCTAATGGGGCCGCGGGAGATTACGCGCGTCAGAACTCCTGCCCACGTCCGAGAACTCCAAAAGGGAAGAAGGGAAACGAAAGCGAACTGAGAAGAAACGAGAAAAGGGAGACCCGGGGCCCACGCCGTGGCTGGCGGGTGAGTCAATAATGGACCTCGGGGGCTGTCGGAGGAATTGTCTTTACTGTCAACCAATCACTAAACGTGGCCCCCGTAATTACTCGGGACGTGCTGTTGTGGTTGTTGTTGCTGTTGCTGCTGGGGCCACCGATTTATTTGATCGGTTTGTCGGCTCCTGCGCCCCGCACGGATTAGGGCTTTTAGGACCGGCCCTTCTGAGTATGATAGGCCATAAAATATGGTACTATTAAATTGAGTTTTTAATTCGACTTTGTTGCGCATAGTTTTCTAGGGTCTATCGAATTAGACATTTTTCAGTCGTTCAGGACCTGCTATAATGGAAGTTTCATCGGGTTTTTTTTATCATACATTTGAAGCGCATACCTTAACAATATTTCTAGTTGGTATCCAAATCCAAAGTTGCAGTAATTGTCGTTATTATCTATTAGTTAGGGCGGGAAGGACCCGCGTAGACTTAAGGTTGATGCACTGTCAACAGTTCGAATCGGGAACGTCTTTCCGATCAACGCTAGCTGATCGTCGTCAATGACGTCGGACAGGTCGTTAGAAGCAAGAAAATAAAAATATCGCGATCACGATGAAAATGGGGGAAACTCACACTCCCCACAAGAAATCCACTTGTCATCGCGTGATCGTGTGAGTCTTTGATCGATCGTGCTTCGGGGTTCGGTAAAAACAAAACACACAAACCAGAGCGCGGTAGCTCTTGACGCATCGCCGAGCGCCGAGACTCATTACCGGAGGCCGCCAACCCGAACGCAACGACGTCGGTCTAATAATGATGTTGGCGGGGTTTTTTCCCCGTCCGATCTGTTGTCGAAGAAACGGAGCATAGAACGCGTCGCCAGATGTCACGCCTCTTGCGGTTTGTTGGCCGCCTCCACGCGGGACGGGAGTCGCAATTAATTGAAAAATGCTCGGCGGCCACATTCGTCATCGACCAGGGTCCTCACCAGGGTCTGGGAACCGTCAGCGACTGTGAAAGTCCCAATAATTCTTTAACCACAAATCCGTCCGCTGGCGTCGGATCCGTGGCTGGGCCGGCAGCCGACGGTCTACGCGTCACGGGGACGGCCTTGCCTTTCATAAGAGCGATCATCGATCATTGCGATTAAACGAATACGTCTCGCGGTGTGTGTCGCAGTCGTAAAGTGGCCCCATTTCTGTAATCAATGCTGGGTTCTTAGAAAGGCGACTCAGCACGACTCCACCTCGCCGGCTCTGCGGCCGTGGATTGATGGCCAGAATCGAGAGACAGCGAACCCGAGCTATCAAATGACAATTTCATTAACAACGTCCATCAATCGTGCGCCTGAGGTCCCTGGACGAACTTCGGGCGCTCCAGAGACTTCTACGATTTTGAACTTTTCGGCGTTCGTTGCTGGGCACACGGCAACAGTTAATGAGAGGCTTAAGCAAACGGGGTCGACGTCTTTTCGGTGCGTCCGAAGGGCCCCCTCATTCTGGAAGGGCCGATGAGAAAAGAATGGAAGTGAAATTTGATGACCCGCCGCTTCTGGTTCTCGTGCTGCATTCGGCCATGTAATTACCATGGCTTTACAAAAAGGCGGCGGCGGTAAAACGGAAAGGAAATTCACAAAACAGAACCCCCGAACACGCCAAAGGAACCCCCCTTCCTTCCCGGTTGCCTTCGTTCGGGAAGGGCGATGTAGCGTGGCTTCGAAGCATCCATCACGGCGCTGGTGGCGTCGTCGTGGCATTGCAACATTCTTTCTCTTCCATAATCCATGCCGCTGATGGGCCGGCGGTTGCACTGCTGCTGCTACTACTGGCTACTCGGCGACTCCGTGGCGTTACCTTGGCATTTTTGCATACCCCGAGTGTCCCTCTCGCGCGCGCTCCGCGATGGCCTCAATCATCTGCCTTATAAGGAACTTTCGATAAATCACGAAGTGAATTTCGTGTGCTGCAATGGGCTGCAAAAGTGCCACGATTCGCCATTGACCAACATTGTCCACGTGCCGCCCGGGAGAAAGCGCCTCCGGTGACTGCAGCGCCAGACGAAGCGACGAACCCTTGCCCCCTTGGAAGGTGTATGTTCTAAGTAAAATAAATGACACCCAGCTTCCAGCAAATGGCGTCGGCGGCAATGGAATCCGCCCGACCGCGTGTTCCGCCGCCATTCGCAAGGCATCAAGGTGCGTCGCAAACCGCGCGGGATAAAGTGCAAATGTACACCCATTTGCTGGTAAGTGTGCAACGATTACGGAGCCCACCGCAAGCAGCAGCCGCCGCGTGTCTGCGGCCGCACCGCACGACTCGGAGCAAGCCACCACCCCGCCCCACCCCCGGTGCCGGTTACCGTTTGACGGATCTGCAAATAATAAGGTACGAAAGTAAAATTGATGCGCTACACCAGCGATCGGTCGATCGGTCGCGGTTTCGCACGGTGCGGTACGGTTGGCTGGTGCGCGGGCACACAAAGCACACACAGGCACACACACGTGTACTCAGTAAACGCCTTTGAAGATTGCAGGGGGGTGGAAAAGGCGTAAAAGGCAGACGAAAATGTGGATCACATCGCCAGCTCACAGCAGCATTCCGAAATTGAGTCTTCACTATACTCATTTGAGTCGGCGGCCGACCAGATGGCAGACCTCATCTAGGCATCATCATCTGCGGAGTTGGAGCATCGCTTCCAATCTGACAGCGTTTAAAGCGCGCTTTAAAGGGTTCTCACGTTGTCTTTTTAATTTTAATCATTTTCAGAAGGTTTATTTAAGAAAGGAAAGGGGAACATTATGAAGGGCTCTGTGGCAGCCTTTACTCCTCCTTTAAACTCCTTTAAATTGAACATTATTATTATTATTATTATATTATTTGGAATATTTAGTTATTTGTTATGCATCGCTTGCGTAATTCTGTGTATCAAAAAAGGCTAGAGTTGCGGTGATTCGTGACTATTGCTCCAAAAACGAAACTTTTCACTATTCGCTAAAATCGAGAGGTCGCTCCGTCTTTTTCAGTCAATAGTTGAGATAGGAGCCGAAAGGAAGAATGAGTTGAAGGCTATTTTTTGAAAAGAACTTTTCGGACCGCTTCCAAAATTGGAACAAGTGTCGTCCTAGGTGTATTGAATAGAGCAGCGACAGCTTTAAAGCGGGATGACATAAGTTTCGAAAAGGGGTCCTTCAAGTTTTAAATGAATTCCCGATTGAATGTAAAATCCTACGGGACACTTCTATCGTTGTAACACATCGTTCAAAAAGTTCTGGGACTAACATAGAGATGGGGCTAATAGTGCCATTTATATACCAAGGTTTAAAAGTACCAACCTTCAGATGAGGTGTGTCTAAATTTGACGTAATTTGAAACATAACCAAGAAATAGTAAAAAAATAGGCTATAGTAGTTAAAGTGACGCTACTTTTGCCATCGTGAAAAAATGGGCCAAAACGAGTTTCGTGTGTTGATAAAACATTGTTTTCTAATGGGAAAAAGCACTGTTCAAGCTCAGCAATGGCTTGAAAAACGTTATCCGGACTCTACTCCGTCGAAAACAACCATTTGTCGGTGGTATGCAGACTTGAAAAAAGGTCGTGCTGATACAATTGATGGAACAAAGGATCACAAATCAAAATGATGACGAAATTCAACGAATTAAGCTTCCAACGGCCTTCTCATCCTCCGTACTTGGCTCTTTGCGGATCTCAAAAAGATGCTCCAGGGAAAAAGATTTGGCTCGAATGAGGAGGTCATTGCTGCTACTGCTACTGCTATTTTGAGTCAAAAAACAAATCGTTCTACAAACATGGCATTGAAAAGTTAGAAAATGCTGAAATGATTGCATTACACTTGAAGAAAATTATCTTGATAAATAATAAAGAATTTTGCTGATAAAATGATGTTTTCATAGTTAGTCCCGGGACTTTTTGAACGATGTTTTCCAAGTCCCCAGAACGAACTGCGCACTAATGTGTTCCTCATCGCACAAACGCATAATATGGCGTAAAATGTTGCTCCACGGGACAGAACGGAGCACACAACGGCCCCCTCTCCGTCGACGCCGACATCTGTTATTCATTTCTCGCCGACCAACGATCGCGACTGGAGTGTCAACCGCTTAACCGGGAAGCGAGTGGACTGGATGGAGCGTTGGTGCGTTGGGTGCGCTGCAGGGTAATTTCTATCACATTAAATATTTCACTTCGCCCGATAGTCCGCCAATTGATTCCCCAACGCGTTTAGCGCCTCGCTACAATGCAAGCGGCAATCAATCACACACCACCACGGCGGACGGCGAGCGGAGAGCAGCACAGAAGAAGTGGGCCGGACGTAGAAATGGCAAGGGCGCGAGATAAATCGTAAATCCTGTGCGACCTCAAGGACGCGCACCTCCCCCCCCACCTGGACGGTTCGATACGAAGCCGAACGTGACTTTCGAAATCCTTCGGTCGATCGGTCGGTCTCGTTGGGTTTGGAAAGGAAGGCGAAAGATCGCACGGTGAAGGGAACCGATCGCACGGTGGTTGATACGCTGGTCGCGATCGTGAAGTGATCCGCAAAATGCGCCACCTAATCAAACACGTAGCCGGGGCAGGGTGGGCCGAACAGGGCGTTTGAAGAGAAAATAAAACCGCGCGCCGATGCAACGTTGACATTGACAACGGTGCACCACCGTCGCCCACCGACGTGTTTGTGTGGCTGTGCTCACCAATGTCACACACTCCGCAGTCCGCGGAGGATGACCTCATTCCTGTGCACGCGGCTGTTTGCCGCAGTCAGCCTGCGCTCAGTTCACGCAGCTTCGTTGCGTAAACCGACCACCGCAAACTCGAACGTGAGCAACCACCGGTTGGTAATGGAAATCGAAGCGCTGGGAGGCCATCGCCACAACCCACATGACTGCAACCACGCGCACGCACTTCGCTGTGGGATGCTGTGGGATCCGTTCTGCGGTTCTCGGGAAATCCGGCAGCGCAGACGGCAACGCGCGGAATGCCGTGCCACCCGCGGCTCACTCGATCAACACTCGATTTGTGGCCACTTTCCTGGCAACATAAAAAAAAAATTTTAGGGCCGGAGACCGGGCGCCATTCGATCGACACCCGCCCGGAGGCATCAAAACTTGCATCAAGATGCCGTTTAATGACGGCGATCGAGAAAAGCTCCTCGTTCGATCCGAATCGGAGCGGATGGAGTCGATTATCTCGGTGGAGGGTAGAACGATGGAAAGAAGCACGGCAAACGGGCAGCCAATTTGCATACGCACCACCCAGGACCGGGCCCTCGGACGATCGGAACCCCCCCCCCCCCCCCCTCGTAGCCGACACCCGACTGCCGACGAATGGCTGCTGCGCGAATCACAATCTTTTAATCGCCAATAAATTAGTCCAGATGGGGGCCCCGTCCTTTTGATGATGATTATCACTCCGGCGCATGAGTTTACCGATTTAAAGTTATGTTTTTTCTTTTCGTTGCTGTCCACTTCTAGGACTCTCTCTGGGGAAGATAATGGCGGGAATAAAGCAACGGCCAGACCACAAACACCTGGACCAGACCCTGGGCCCTGGCGGCCTGGGACCCGAGAAAGGACGCAACCGCACCACCATCCTGGCGGAACGGTGAGTGTGTGCGTGCGTACGTGTGGTCACGGGACCTGTTATGCCAGGCCAAACACCAAGCCTCGGGCGGCGGCACCAATTTAACGGCTCGCTGGAGGTTCGTCACCTCGCGCGGCATTCAAATCGCGCAGCGATGAAGCCCTGCGCGCGCCAAGAGGATGTCAACCGGTTTCGGCCGCCGGTGCTGATCGAAATGATCTTATTGAACCCTACGTCTCAGCGAAAGAGAGAGAGAGAGAGAGATCGGGAGAGTTCCGGTTGAACGGGGATGCTAAACGTTCGCTAAACATACGGCTCCACGGTGATGTCACCCGGGGCTGGGACTCCTTCAGCTTAATTGGCACGTTATCATCAGCCCGCCAATTGATGGTGGCGGGGGTTTCCGGTGGCCAGAGGTCGCGCAGCTGCCTCGCCGTCGAGTCAAGGTAAGGCGGAACATCAAGCGCCACCTACACCAGCCACGTCAGAGCAGTGCGGGCCTTCGGTGGCCATACGGTGAACTGAAACGGGCCTGACACAACGCCAACAAAGCGACGGCAATCCCCCACTCACACGTTCAATCCAATCCAAGGCCGTTCAGAGTTCCGTCCAGAGTTGCTGGCAGCAGCACGATCGCAGGCACTTCGAAGGAGCGCCATCGAAGCGAGTTCGCCCACTACCTTCTGACATTTACCGCAACCAGTTCAGTCCCCAGTCCAGTCTGCAGCCAGCCAGCAACCCCGAGCGCCTTAAGCCGTGCGACATTTTGGCCAAATCCGTTTCACTCCGGTCGATTTCGGTGGTCGCCATTTTTTGTTTGTTGCCCCTTGAGGAGGTTTTAATAAGCTTCGTTCGAGCCACCTTTTCTCCACCGGGGTGCTCGCGACCTTTAGCTAGGCCGCGGACACGCGAAAGGATCGAATGGCGGGTTCCGGTCCCCTCAGTTTCGCAACTGGCATTTTCGGCCCGAGTGTTTTTTGGAGACCCGAGACCCGATCCGGCAACCGGTTTTCCGTGCTGGGGTTTGCTACAGGAAAAGGTCTCGCACGATGCACACGGAGAGGCAAAAAATCGGCGAACGAAACAGGCTCGACGATGGTGCAGCTGCAGCGATCGCCACCGTTCAACCGATGACGTGACATTCGTGCGTAACGGAAAATGTGCGTTTTGGAGCTCGCGTTTTAATGGGGGGCACCCCAGATTGGCCGCACTTTGCACTACCGCTGGCGCCTAACACCACACCAAAGGGTCTCTTCCGTCGCTCTGCCAATGGAGGGCTCGGTAATTGCAGATAATTGGTGCGGCTACCTTAAGGCCCGCTTCTAAGACGATGCGGCACAACGAGACAGTACTGCTGCGGCCCCGGCCCAGGGTATTCATTATTTCAGTCACCGTAGCCTGGCCGACTACGACGACGACGACGACGGTGACTACCATCCAAGACGGTGGCCGATGCAGTGCGCAAGGGTCGTTGGCAGCAGCAGCCACCGACGATAGTTTAATTAGCTCGCCACGCCACGCGAATTAGCCGAATGCGCGCGTGGTGGCAGTTCTAGGACCACCGCGCAGACGGCAGGTTAATTACCTGGCAGGCGATTAACCGCCCTTCGAGTGGGTTTGTGAATCGGCGGGGGCAAAAAGAATCCCTCTTCTAGATGGTGGAAGTGATAATTCGCACAGATGCGTGCGGTGACTCCAGGTGCACCGAGCCGGGCCGAGTAGGATATCTTCATGCGCCGATCTCCTCCACACTCTGGCGGTGCCATAATTATTAAACATATCGACAGGCGTATTATCAACATGTCGCCCATTTGCAAAAGATACCCCCAGCAAAGCGGGATCCCTGGCCCGGTCGGGGTAGCAATAATTGCTTCCTCGACGGAGCGGTCGGAACCATTGTTGCTGGCGGTGCATTGTGATGCCGTGGCTCCTTTCCGGGACGGCCACCTCGGACACGGTTACAATGTTGGCAATTTGCTCTTCTACAGCCCGGCGGCGGACGTGCCCGATGCCTGCGAGATAGCGGCGTAGACATTGCGCCCTCGAGTCCCAGAGTGTCAGACGCGACACCGGACCGGGGCCTGTCAGCCCCGATCTGCGCGGTGCGCGCGAGTGGAATGCGCGAAATGGCACGGATCGTCGACAACCGGTCACTCTGTCAGTACATCACTGATAGGCCTCGGTCCGTCCGTCTGGCCGTCCGTCAGGTCCTTGATGCTACCGCGAACGCCCCACCCGTTGGGGATCACTGTGTATTGACAACTGGCGTTCTCGTGTCTTCTGCCCCCGGAGGGATGCAAGAATTAATAGATGTCGATTATGGTGCCCGGTCGGTGCCTGGGCCGGTGCCACGGACCAAACACCCGCGGTTGAAACAGAAGGACAGGAAGATCGAATTAAGATACACAAGGGTCTCCGCAACGCGCTGATCTTGCCGTGCTCGGTTTCCAGCAACATCCGCGCGTTGAAGTCACTGGCACGTGAAACGGAGAAAGTGCACGAAAGCCGAACGGAATTTGCCTCGTGATTCGTGATCGCGCCGTGTGATCGTTTAGTTATTATTTCTCCCCTTTTTTCCGAGCCAAGAAAACGTTGTTTACGCACGCCGAAAGCGAAGAAGCGCCATTTTTCAAATTACACGCCATCGTGGCCGAACTTTCTAATGTTTAATATTAATTTCGGACTGCGCTGTCCGTGGCACACTGAACGAGTGAAACCATTACACACTGACGCACGGCACGGCACACGGTGGCTGCGAAAATGGCGGCCAAATTGGGCTGATCGCATTTCGAGAGGCGTTTACTCGCGAGGTTTTAAACTGGTCCGGACGCTTTTTTTCCCCTCAGCGACTCAGCGTCCCGCAGATGAAGGGGCCACTTTTTGTCAATGCCACCGCCAAAGGCTTTAAAAATAAATTGAAAGTTTGCGTGAGTGTTTGCTGTCGTCAATTTTTACATAACGTCCACCACGAACCGATCACCAGACGGTCAGCAATGGTGACGGAATCCCGAATAGGAACCCTTTTTTGTACCATCCGGTGGCACGGTTAGACGAGTTACGTGTATTGGTGCCTTCGTCGGCACAGAGGTGCACCACACAATTTGCCACAATCGCTTTTCCCCAAAAAAAAAACTACGCGGCCACTCAGGATCGCGGGCACTTGCTGCGGACTTACCATTTTTCACCATGGCTGCCCGTTGCCATCGACGAAGGCAACACCGAAGGGGATGATAAAGAAGATGCTGTTTCGATCCACGCTCACTCTCTCTCTTTCTCTCTCGCACACACAGAAACTTTCCAAGTCACGACGAATCAAACCGAACAGCCACCGATCACCGGCACCGCACGGGGCACCGATCAACCCGTTTGCACGCTGGCTGCGATTGATCTCCGCAGCTCCGCAAGTGTGTTCCAACTTTCCAAATGTCGTGTACTCGCTCTCGCACTCGCAGGATGAAGGCCCACAGCACTAGCACGGCACACTAAACGGCACGCCACAGCACTAAGCCTCCGCTTCACTCTCCAGGCGCCAACAGCAGGCCCAATTCTGCGCGCGTTGATCGTCGTGTCGGGCCGCACACACTTTGTTGCAACACACTCTCTGTGGATTCGCACTCGCAGCAACCACCACGCTTTTGTTGCTTCCCCAAAAAAGGCCCTCCTTTTTGCACCAAGAAAAGTGGCCGGACACACGGATCCCTCACACACTTTCACAAGCGGCTCGCGAAACAGCGCCGGAAACACCCGAAACCACGCGGGCGCAAGTGTACTGCCGATGCTGCTGCTGCTGCTTCACTGGATTGATTCTGCGCAGCCTTTCTGCCTTCCGCCCAAGCTGCCAGCTCTCCCCAAGACTTCTGTTCTTTTTTTCCTCCTTTTTTTCCTGTTCAGCGGCTTCGTTCCACTACAAACTAAGGAAAAACACTTCCAGTTCGCTCCAAGTCTCAGGCAAGACTGATCGCACCGATCGCGGGCCGATCGCCGAGTGCCCTCTCGTCCGGACAAAGTGAGTGCCCCACGATCTTAAGTGGGCGAAAAGCTACCTCAGGGAGAGCGAGAGAGAAGACGGCCGGACGGTCGTGTGATGCAATTCTCTCGCGCTGAGGTTCGTCGCTTGGTCGCCCGGTCGCAATCTTTCGTGTTGCGCATTTCTCTCGCAGATCGTGACCGTGAATATATCCGAATCGCAACGCGTCACTCACGCAACTCGTGCCGAGAGAGCTGGTGTCTCTCTCTCTCTCTCTCTCTCTCGCTGTCTCTGGCCGCCGATTCCAAGTGGGAGTCGATTCCACGCAAAGCTGTGGGTCGATCTTAAGGTCAATCATCCGAAAGGGTTGGCACCTTTTCGGGATTTTATTTATTGTTCTTTTCAACGCCGAACCACCCGCGACGCTGGTATGGGATTTCACTGGTTGTGAAATTTGTCATCCGTCCGTGACCGGCACGCATGTTGTTACGTGAGCGGTAAAAGCTGATAGCGAGCTGAAGTTATCCTGAATGTCTATTCCAATGTTTGTGCTGAAGGAAAACTAATAGATTTTTAGGTGACAGCATTTTCTGACTCCGGCTCGGATCAAGAGAAATGGCTCCCGTAGAGTGGAAAGTGCAACGGCACGGCACAGCCTCGATGACATCATGTGTCACCGTTTTATGCAAGATCGCGCCCGCGGGGTTCGATCGCATTTCGGCCCCGACCCGTGCATTTCAATTCACGACACCGGCACTCAGTGAGTGTCTCTCCGCCGTGCGATGTTTTCTCTCAGCTCACCGCGAAAACATCGCATCGGCCTACGGCGGCCTGCTTCGTGCGGATAGGAAAGACATCAACGGTGCAGAACGCGACGAACCTGCGGCCGTGCGACCGGCCGGCCGGACACGGACCCGGGAACGGGTCAATTGCACTATTTGTCAGCGGACCCTTTTCGCTTCGGTCCCGAGACCGGAAAAAGAATCGAGATTTAACGCCTGCGCACATTACGGTCCGTGCCCGGCTACATTATCCCGGGCCGGAAGGTGCCAAAAGGGTGCTAGAGGCCAGGACAGGTACACGGTGGGGAAAAAAGGGAAACCACACACATTCCAGCAGATGATGTCGAAAAGATGTGTCCGGCTATAAAAAAAGGCCCAACGACCTGTGTGACTGCGAAAGCAACGAAACGAAGGTCCGCCGCCGCCGCCGGGTTGCCGGGTTGTTTGTTAGCAAACATTGACCCGCATCGAAAGGCGAGCAGCGACACAGCGATCCGGCTTCGGGGCCCATTTGAACGTAGAGCGCCGCCGTTAGGAGTGCGCGCGCGCCGCTCCGATGCTGATTTCATATTTTCGTCATCTTTTTCCGCCGTCCATTTCTTGCGCTTCATTTCGCTCCGCCGCACCGCCGGCCAGCGATTGCATGGCCGTTTTTCGGGACGACCGAAGAGGTTCCTCCCCCGGGGAAGGCTCGAAAAAGTGAACGAAACCTGGCCGAAAAAAACACGAAACAAAACGAAACGGAATGTTTTGTGCGAGACACGCACACCAAGGACGCGCTCGGCGTCGTCGGGGCCCGGGAAAACAACCGCACAACGGAAACGGACGATTCGAACCGCAGGACGGCCAGCCAGCAGGCCCGCTTCGGAACACGGCGACTCCGTGACTTCCTCCTCCTGCCGGCATTGTGTGGCGTGGCGGGGACGCTGCGAGGCGAACAATTCGCCGTCTGGGACGTCCTGGCGGCGATGATACGATGATACACCCATCGAACACTTTTGCTTTTTGTTTCCCCTTTTTTTATTTCATTCCATTCTCCGGGTTTTATCATTGTTTTCTTTCCTTGGCTTTTTTCCCGTCGTCGTCGTCGTCGTTGCTCCAACCTGTGGTGAATCTTCCTTCGCGCGGGTTGTTTCAACCATCCTTCATTCTTACCGTTTTCTTGTGTGTTTCTTATGGGTGTGTTTTTTTTTTTTTGGTTTTACCCGAGCGTCTTATCGCTCCGCACATATTCTTCTGCACCGTGTATGCATCATTATTATGATCGCTATTATGTTGTTGGTGTGCGCCGGGTTCTTCTTCGCCGCGTGTGCACCCGGAATGGCAAGTGGTTTGCGAATTAAGAAGTTGAACTAAGAAAGGGCGACCTAGAGTCAACAATTGACTCGCCTCTGGGAAGGGCGGGCGATCGGGACCATATCGATCGTCGGATGCATCGGCATACGCTCGCTCGGTACGTGTTAAATGGGAAATAATTCAATTATATTTCATACCCCTGGACACGGGCTGGATCATAAATCATGGCCGGACCCGGGGCCCGGTCCGGCATTGATTCGTTACACGCCACGGCCACCCTGGGCAGGTTTCCGCTGGGCTTCGAAGTGCTTATCGATCGCCTGCTCTCGCGTGCGGAATGTTGATGAGTCTTTGAGTCCGGCCAAGGGCCCCACTGGGTTTAATTCTTTGCTTAAGTTTGCAACATTACCTACGCTGGCCACAGTTCGAAGCGGGAGCGCAACAGGATAACTTAAGCAGCAACAAAGCGTACCTTACAATGGACAATACTATTTTACAAAAAAAACCTTGCAAAACTGTTCGTCTCGCAACTCGAAATCAACAATGAGGTGAGCCTCTGGGAAGTCGAAATGGAACCAAACCGAACCAGATCCTCCTCGAGCTGGCCCCGGTTCGATTTGGCCCACCTCCGATCGATGTCAACCTACTTCTCGGTGCGCCATTCTGTATCGCATGTAGCGAAATGGAAAAGAAATGTATGTAACCCATCACTAACCGATGACACACCAGCGTCCCCGACCGCAACCGCTGCGGCTAACAGACGGGCCCGAGGAAGATTATAGAGCTGTCGTCGTCGGTGCCTACGGGAAAAAGGCCTCCCCGAAACGGGGACGCCTCACGGTATGTTGAAGCAATTTTACGGTAAATTACGTATTCACCAATTTCTCGTCCAATTCCAACCGGGCGAGCTGCGGTTCCGGACCCGCCCAGCGGCCGTATGCTAAACGACAAAAACCCGTGGCACCAATCCGATACCAGAAAACCCGTGTTCCGATACCAGGAATCGAGAGGCTAGAGAGAGAAAGAGAGAGAGAGAGCGAGAGCGGTCACACAGCATCCTCCCGGCGGCGGCGGTTCTCAAATTATCAACGTTTGATGCGATTAATTGCTGATTATTGGCAATCACGACGAGCGAACGAAACTTCGCTGGCCCATCGTACATTCCGTACGCGGCGGCGTACACTTCTAACACATTCGCTCGGTCCTGCTGCGGCTGGACCTTCTTTATGGGCCACGGCACGGCCCGACGCGTGGAAACGCGGATTTTCTTTTTTATGGCCATTTTCCCCGTTCCATGTGAAATTCCGCGAACCGCCAGTTCCAGCTAAGAAGAAGGTTCTCAAGGTCAGCCATTAGATACGGCGACGGGACCGCAGAAGCCTTGAAGTGTTCGCACATCTTCCGAGCGATGTCTTAGGCTAAATTATGACTCGAACCCTCGCGAACGTATGTGAGGCGTGTGGCGTGTGAGAAGAAGTTTCGACCCTTGCAACCTTTCCGATGGATGCTCGTGATAAGACTGCACATAACTGCCAGGCGGCCACGGGATGATCCTCGCGGTGGAACTCTCTCTCGAAGCCTCCGATCGATTGCGACTCCGATCGGAGGTGACGATGTGTGATAATAACGAATAGTTAAACGCCGGAGCGAGGGGCAAAAAACAGCACAGTTGAAATAAAAATTAAATGCGCCCCCTTGAGGTGCTGTGCGATGCACATAATTTGCGTTCTTCCGCGAATGAGCCCCACGGAACCTCGCTGAGCTGCAACCTTTTTTCTACCTACCTTCCTTCCAGTGTGCAATTTGCGACCGATCGGACGATGCCGCCATCATCCCGTTGCACTGCCTGCCTGCCGTGAGCTGCTGATGGGGATGAGCCCAGACGCTAAATTTATCCCAAAACAGCTCATCGCACAGCGCAGCAGCATCCAACCTGTTCGAAGGATCCCATATATAATTTTTGCTCATTACAGCGGCGCTCGGCCACATTCAGTCATCCAGGGAGGTCAGCCACCACCGGGGTGAGCTCCCTAAACCATTAGGAGATGAGATCATAAAACCTCAACGGTCGTTTGAATGTTTGCTCATCCCGCGAGGCGTGATGCGGATGGACATTCTTTCAGCATTATTTTAACCCGTTTTTGCCGTTCTTACTCACCGCGATACGGTCAAACGGAACGGAACGGCCCGCGTGCGGTCAAAGATAGTGATCTCCGTGGATGTCAGTGCCATGTCAGACCGAACGGTACCGGGCGAGGTAGCCCGGGCGGCGGTCATGAGCATGATGCTCACGAAAGCATATGACGCGCTTCCTGGAACACGACGCCGGAGAGCTGACACCGGGTATGATGCGATTATAAAAGGGTTAGTGGCGGTGGTTTTTTTTTGGTTTTTGGTTGATTAATTGCAAAGCATGATAAACGATGAGGGGGCCCGTTAACAGTCACCTTAAAGGCTCGCATAACCAAAATGCCAGGACACTGGAAACGGTATTAAATTGAGCAAAACATGCACCCAATTAACCGAGCAGGATTTAAAACTCGTTAATGTTGGAGAACTCGTCACAAGGAAGAACCAGTTGGTTCGTTTCCAGTCAACACCAAAAACCCCAGTTTATTTGTCTACCATTCGAAAAGGACTTATCGTGCATGCTGGACATACTGAAAAAAAAGGATAAAAAGCGCAGTGGTAAACATCCGTTTTTTAGGCGCGAAGATGCGCTCAGCGCTCGAATCACTCTAATTGATCGATGCAGCAACGGACATCGACAAATGAGAATATCCAATCGAATGGCAATTGACGTATGCTTGCAATCAATAATCTTTTCATCAAGCAGGCCACGGTGCGGCTATGGCATCAAAAAAGTGCCGAATTATCTGGTATTAGGCAACACGTGGCGTGGCCAAAGTTTGAATCGGTTCGAACGTTCGAATTGGACACTCCGCGCCAGAAACCGACTCCGTAAATTTAGATTCGAGCGCATATTAGTCGGTCAGGCCGAGGCCCGGTTATCTACCACAAGGATTGCACTTTGCCACCGAAAGCAGGTTACGGCACAATCTTCGCTACGAATCAATTATTCCGATCGCAGCCGCCTGACAGTGGGAGATTGTGTGAAGAAAAACACTCGCCCGGCTCGGCTCGGTTGGTGCCACTTCCGGATCGCCGGGGACCCCGGGTCAAGCGCAATAGATATGTTGTGGTGCCCCCGTCGGTCCACCACAACAAAAAGGCACAAGGGTTGAAGAAACGGAACGGAATGGAGCCAGAAAAAAAACAGACGGGTCGCAGCAACAACACCGCTCCAACGACATTGTCGGCTGCGGCATCGGAATGTCGGCCGGGGCGCGATCCACGATCGACGATTATGATGATTGTTTAATCTTTGCAATCATCATCATCACCGTCTTCGGCAGAGCATGATTGTTTGCGCACGTTCCGCGCAGCATAAAACGTCGGCCATCGGCCGGGGCTAGAAGCACCGGCTTCGGGGCAGAAAAAACACATCAAAACGTTATTATGTCCGCGCGCGTGTGCGGCAGGCACACTCTAGCGTTGGGTTTGGCCGCTGAAAAGCAATAGATGAGGGGCAGCAAAAACAACTTTATCTAAACTGCTAAGCTAACGGCAGATTTCCGAGCGGTGGCGGTGGCCGCGGTCGTTGGCCGTTTTAAATAATTGCATTGCCTTCGAAGCCGGCAAGGGAATTTCGCCTGCCAAAGGGCGATTGTAAGGGGCAAGAGGAGCCAAAAAGTCCCTGCAAAAACCACTTCCCGTAAAGCTACATTCTGTTGCCGTTTCCCGGGGGGAACGGTGAGATGTTTTCGCGCCCGCTGGCCCAACCGATTATCATTCAACAGTTTCAAGATCAACAAGAAAGTACACCCGCGCATTCGAAAACGGTTTTCATTTCAAATTTAATGCGGGGCAAGCAAACAGTCGAGCGAAAACCGAGGCCAGTTCCGTATCGTTACGGGTGATAAGATGCCGCAACAGTCGAAGGTGAACCTCCTTAGGTGTAAGACAGTACCAATGCTGTTGCTGAAAATAAGAAAATGAAACATTAAAAATGGTCAGATTCTGAATAAATTGTAAGTTAAATATCCTTGCCAGTTAGTGACATTTTTAAAATAATGAATTTAATATCCTTCCTTCCTATTCCTATCCTATCCTTCCTTTTGTCTGTGTATTTCCCCGCGTCCTGTTTATGTCTCCGGCAAAGGCTGGAAAGCAAAAATTCCAACGGAAGTAATGATGTTCCACCTCTTACCGCACATCAGGCACGACCCCCTGCGCCACAAGGTTTAGGTCGCGGCTCGCGCACAATGTTGCGATCGCGAACAAACATCCCGCGCAAACGGGTCACTGTCGATGGCTAATTTGTGGACCTGCTCGCGACCAGGCGAAGTTATTACAGGTGCTGGACATCAAGGACGTGTTGCGTCTCGATAAACATTTACCGGGGCCGGGGTGGTCACAAATCAAGCAAATTTAATAAACGCTTAGTGTATTAATTGAGCTCCCCGAAGCCGAACCTGACGCCTCAGCCGGCGGTGTCGGCTGCATTTAGCATTTCCCAACCTTCCTGTTGCATCACCATATGCCTGTGCAATGTTGTCACCGCTCAAATGTCGGCTCATTTGTTTCTCATCTTAATTCGCCCCGGACAGCGGACGGGAGGCTTAGCACCAACAGCCCAGCGAAGTGCTTTGGGGCCCCCAGGCGAAGGCTTCCGTTTTGGGTCATCCTCTTCCCGTTTGATCGATGACGATAGAGTGCCTAGTCAGCATTCCTCCGGAACGACATGATGGCTCACGTTTTTGTTGGCCGCAAACGCGCGGCGAGTGCTTGCCAAACGCTTTTAATGCTTGTGTGCATTAATGAGGAAAATAAATTATCTGTTGTGGCTGGTGGCCAACATTGACGCGTGATCCTTCTACCGTCGATGCTTATCAGCAGACATTGGGAGAGGCTTTTGTTTGGAAAGGAATAGAACATCAGAAGTGTATTATAATATGGCGATTATTTGCATGCCCGGGCGCTATGCAGCACGAACGATGCAAGCTGGGAAAAACGGGGAGAGTTTGAGTAATGATCCTTACAGTTACCGATAATTACTGTGCCACGGATAGACAACGAGGCATAAAAACTGATCGACGCTCTGCGGCTGGTAATGGGTCTTACGTCATTGGTTATGTTGATTCTATTTTTATAGCATCAATGTTCATCGTCTGCAATAATTTTAAACAAACGCGCCAATCTTTCGCATTAACTGACGTTTTTTATTTCCATTAATTACAGGTGTCGTCATTTTTGCAAAGACCAAATAAAAAAAATTCCCATCCAGCTACTGGCAGGCGTCGTGTGCCGAGATTCCTACGCCTTACCGTTGCCACCAGTAAACCAGGACTTTGATTAATTACGATCGACGTGTATCATGTTCTCTTTCTTAATGGTGCGGTTAATCACATTCCCGAAAGCCACTGGCTGCCTCTGCAATCGATTGAACTTCACCGGGGCGCGTAGGAGCAGCTAATTTGAAATTGTGAAAATTTGCCTACGTAAAATCGGTGATCGCCGACCCCGAGCGTGACCGTGTAGCGAGGTGTGAGATCATCTTGTTGGGTGAGTTGATTTGGCTAATGCCAACAACAGAATAAGAACGGCTCCAGACCGGTGGGAATCGCGATGAAGAGGAGCTTGAGTTTTGAAAATTTAAATTTTTTCCCACATCAACACGATCGTTGACACGAATAAACGCTGGCCAGGGGTTCTTAAGGTGAGAACTTTTTCACAAAATAAATCCCCTTTTATAGTCTAAAAAGATTGATATAAAAAAACGTTCAAGGTGGCTGTAGGCTTAGTATTTAGTGGCCCCGAAATCGCTCGGTGAAGGTGAACATTCTTTCACCGTTTCTATTGATCATATAACGACCGGATTAAAGGTTCACCATTGTTGGGTGGATTTAGATTAAATCGGGTTTTTTACTAAAACAGCGACACTAAGAAACACTGCCACCACTGTCAGTGATTGATGAGCCCTAGACCTTGCCGCGTCTCGGCTAAAGGTTTCGGATTGCTCACGGAGGCAATTATGACATCATCGACTTTATACGCAAAATAAGGCAAGGTTCTCTATTTCTAGCCTCCGGAGCCAAACGGAAGCTTCACGTGACAGGCCCAACTCGCCGGGACCGCTCGGGATAAAATTGGTACCCCCATGCTTGGCGCAAGTAAATGGCCGTCCGCCTACGCCAAACACTCGACCGAATGACAGGCAGCCGGTTCTACAATGTCTTCGCACCATTAAAACATCGGTTTGATCGGTCCCCCACACGAGTGGCCGGAGCAGTCCAGGGCCAACGTCTTCGATGGCGTTGCATTGCTGTTTTAACGCGCCTAACTACGCAACGCACAGTGACCATTTCCTTTCCGGCGAGCCTTCTTCCAGTGGATGCACGCGGAATTACCAAACGCAATGCCCACCAGGCCGGATGCGTCAACCCGATGCGAATGAGTCAACGTTGGCCACGTCGCTGGAAAAAGCATTCACCAAAAGTGCAAATTTATTTCTCCTTTGGCCGCCGTTTTTGATTCAGATTCTTCCTCCGAAAGCTTCTTGCGCTTCTCGCGCTGCCAACGAAACGGCCTTCACGAAACAATCCGTCTGCCCGGTGGGTGGGTTTCAGAAATTTGAATAAGACAGCAAGACGCGATTTTTCTGTTTAATTTATAAGCGCACCGAACCCTGCGTGCAACATGAATAGCTTGAACCGATGACATCACTCTCGCGCATACGGTCGCGTATGCGTGCGTATTCGATCTAAATTGATCCTCGGCCCCTGCTGGGGCTCCAAGGCACAATTGTACTCGGTCGCCCCAAAAGCAATGGAAGTGATTCGACTTGACACATACTCCATTTTTCAGGCCCACCGTTTCGAAAACAAACACCAACTAGGGAGCCGCTTCGGAACTCATATGCCAATCCAGCCTTGACTTCCCGACGTGTGTGTCATGTCTTGTTACGGGGGCACCGAAATGGAAGACTCCCAAGGAGCTTATGATTGATATTTATCTATTTGTTTGTTCTTCTCATGCAATGCATAAAAGCGAAACTGTGTCTCTCCGCCGAAGCATCCTGAACTCGAACTGAACGGCACGCGCTCGTTTATTCAGTTGATTGTTTGAAGCGTGGTTGCCAAGCCGTTTATTCAAAAAATGAAAGAGTGAAAACGTGAAGGTTTAATTAATAATTAAATTAGAAAAGTATAACTACTCCTAAACCGTTTGTATTACACTACAAAAACTGAAAACTCTTTGTCTTTAATATGTTAATTAAATTCATTATTTTAAATAGAATCCAATTAAAGTAGGGCTAAATTGTATGTTTTTATATCCGTCTCCTATTACTTGCCCAGCACTACAACCGCCAAGCGATCCCGACCAGATCCTCGTGGTTTTACCTTTGCTTTTCTCCTGTTACTTTCATGATTGAGAATCTAGTCGGAATCTAAACCCCACTTCCAATCTCTGAGGACCCGCCTTAGGTTCTCTCGACAGGTCTCAGTTCTCCTGCAAACTCTACATTGTAGCATATTGTTGGCATGTTGGCGTATCCAGAGCATCCATCCGGGAACGGGACTCGTGGGAGAGCGACCGGACAATCTGCAGCCGCTTTATTCAATTACCCATCAACTGCGTCACCCCATCGGCTCATTGTTTGGTCATTCGGATGAAGTAATTACGGCGTCGTCGGCCTGCCCGCCGCATTTCGTTCGGCAACTCGCAGGCGCGCGCAAAATGAAAACCAGCGCAATTACATTTGTTCGGATGATAACATAATTAGCCCTACTGCCGGCCCGAGTGCAGTCTGCATCCGTAATGATCGCTAGATCGCTGCTGGCCTCGCATCGGTATAGGTTGCCCCCTTAAAGGGAGTCCTGCGTGGCCGGCGTCCGGGTCTCCAGACGACTCCATTACCGTTGGGGGCTCTAGAGATACTGGCTACCAATTCCGGTATTGAAGGTTCTCAGCGCGCGGCGATCGTGATCGCAGCACGCGGCATACGCCTCCGGGCGCCCCGACAACTTCGTATTGCTTTCAATTAAAACATTCGATAATTGTAAAATGTTGTTTTACTACAACTTAAAAGGTTTCTTCCCGCCACCACCCGGCCCGGCCCCAGCCCGCCGGCCGTTGCGTGTGTCCGAAAGCCGCGAAGCGTTGCAGGAAGGAACGGCGCCCTAATGGTGATCGCGGCGACACGAATCCAGCTCCCCGGAGCCGGTTGTTCGATGCATCCACTTTTCGTTAATAGCCCGTCGACGGAGCCGGGTGCCGGAGTGCTCAATCTTGCCCCGCGGGGTCAGACCCGTCGCTGGATGTGGCGCGTGATGATAAATGTGGATAGCTCATCGGCAAATAAATGGCCCTCCGGGTGCACTGTCAATATTGATTATTCTTCACCGATCGCTCCCGATCCTCCCGCCGACCAGGAGGTAATGCAATTATGCATTCGCACGAACAGCAAGTCAGCTCTATTTACCCACAATATCTTCATCCGCGGTAAAAGAACCCTCGGGAGTTCTGCTTCTGCCGTGCAGCAAGAATCTAGTGTTTGCGTAGTTGCCAAATTTCGTGGAGTACGCTCTGTCCACTACGGAGATGTTTGTTCGGATTTCGCAATTCCGTCGGGGAGAATTGGTCAACCACGGAACCCCCGGTCGACAGACGGGGCTTTCGAAACAAACCTCCGCCGTCGGCCGGTGGTCCGGTTTCCGGATTTTCCGTTTTTGAACCGAACCCCAAGTGATCGATCCACCCACAAACGGATGACCATTTTCGGAGCCCGGGCCGGGCCGGGAGTGCTGGGTCGCTGAGTAACCAAACCCGTTGCGAAACCGAATGATACATCGGTCTGGAGCGGTGGACCCGATACGGGAAAGACACAAACGCCGACTCCAGCTGTGGATGTGGTGTCCGTTGACCTTTTCGGTGTCGCCCGTTTGCGGCTCGGCTGAGTATCCAGCGTCTTCGAGTCACCCAGCCGCGGGTTGCGAAGAAACAACTTTTAAACACTCCAAAAACACCGATCACTCGCTCGCCCAATGATCGCTTTGGTGGATGGCCTTCGTACCGTTTAGGTGGCAAAAAATCATTAAAGCTCTTATTGTTTTCCGCCTCACGTGGGGAGACTAAATTAAGTCCCCCAGCTGTTGCTGAACTGATGGGGAACGATTTGTTAGCAAATCTGTGCGGAAATGGGGCACTGCCCGAGGAATCCAATCAATGCGATGTGTTTTTTGCTGTGGCTAACTGTCCAAAAATACAGCAAATTCAAATCATTCTTATACAGTTTTGTTTGTTTTATTACGTTTCAAAATTTATTACAACTTCCAATTCAACAATCCACAGAGCACAACCGTTACGCAAAACTTAAATACGGTAAATAAATATGAATTAGTTATTGAACGAGGTGTTTCGTGTTACTCTATTTTTATATCATCCTTCCGAGTTCGGGTTCCGAGTTGCACGAAATTGTACCGACATATTGGCGATAAAAACCAGTCCAATAAATCTGCAAACTGGCGTTCGCGGGTTGTGCAAGTTTTATGTGGATTTTACGCAACAATACTGATAACCCTGACGCCATAAACCTGGACGCGTGAGTACCTCCAGTGAACTATAAATGCAGCGAAATGTAAAGCTCGGTTCGGTTTGAGTCACGCACATTAAACAGCCTCATACCGGTCCGGTGGTCTGTCCGAGGCCCCTCCTAATATGAGAACGCCGAAGTACTCGTAAAGTTCACACTTTGTCGTGGGTTCCAAGATGAGCCCGTGGGCACGTACGGGACCTTGACACCGTCCAAAGTAGGCCCAAATCTAACCCGCTGATCAATCATAATTTTCCGCCTGAACTGAAGCTGCACCTCCACCATTTGCGCGATCCACTCTCAGCGATCCGTCAGCGATCCGCGCCGCAGAACAGGATTCTACCCGTGGGCGGGATGTTTGCGGCTCTCCCGAACGGTTCATCCGTTGATCCGGTTCGATCCTCCGGCGTCTGGCCTCGGGGTTCTTGCACGGGGGTGCGCCCGCCGTTGAGCACATATGCCATAAATTGGACGAGTTGTTCCTGCGTAGGACGTGCGGGTTGCCTGCTCCGTTCCGATCGGGCGTATGCGGCGGGCCAAACGGAACGCTAAATTATAGACTCCGCTCGCTGCTACAATTACAACGCACACGGAGGCGCCATAGTCTTTGTTTCAATGTCGCCCCGTGGGTGGGTGGCTTTCATTTATTTATCTATGGGGTTTTTTTTCTTTTTGGGTTTCGAACCAATAAAACCGGAAATTGTTGCAAACTTTCGAACTTTGTGCTTGGAGCACCGGGTGTTTGCTTCCGTCGATCGTGCTCTAGTGGCTCTTGACAGTTATTTTTATGGCCGACAGTTCCGTCTAGGCGCTCAGGACAGCTTTTTCGCAACAGCTGTCCGTTTCAAGTTAATTACCACAAATAATGGCAAACCACCTAATGGTTCTTAACGTAATAAGAGTCAAACATGGAGTTGGGTGCGCCGCAATATATCAAACAAGCCGCGGAAACCGAATCGAATCTTGGGCCCTATACCTTGCTTGACACCGAAGGCGATAAGCGAGAAACACTTTGTGGCGAATCAGGCCGTGAAATAGAGGCACCCATATCCGCGAACGGCAGAAGCCGTTCCCGTAGTTCCGCGAGGCGGCCGTTTGAGGAAGCCGGCACTCCGATCCGGGGATGTGCGATCCCGAGCCCATTCTGCATCGATAAGATGCAATTGATCACAAAATAAATCTCCTATTACGTCGTGTAATATTGTTAGCGCTCTCCCGTCTCCTGGCTCGGCGGTTCATTGCTTTCACTCATCTCCGCCATAAATCATTTGCGTTGGGATTGCGCCGCTGCAACTCACGCCGGGCGCAATCAGCGCTGTAGCGTGCCCAGATTCTAATGGCACACCCCAATGTGGCCGATGTGCTCAGGCGATTCCCATCGTATTCCCGCAGCATGAGAAACGATTACGCCGGGTGCACAGAATGAAATGGCGATGGTTCGCCCGGGAAAGAGAAAACAAATAACAGTGTCAATACGAAAATTCTTCGCTTTGAATTATGGGCCCCCGGGACACGGCGGGGCACGTGTGCCTCATGCTGGGTCGGTGTTTTCTTTTGAGGCCCCATGTCCTTTTCCACGCTCCCTTTGGCCCGCTAATCCGGGGCCCCGGCCATGATTGTTTCGCGGTTCTGTTTATCTAACCCGAGTATACCACACGCGACCGGGCACCAAACACAGAATGACCCAGCCGAAAACGATATCCCGTGGTAGAGGTTACCGAGCAATCAGTAATCTTACAGAATTGGAAAAACAAAAGAAATGGTTTATTGGCCCAACGGAACTCCGATGTGGAGATCGGAGCAATCGGAAAAACGTTTATTGGGGGCTACAACCGGCATTCACAAATGGATTGCCAAGTTAATCTACTCATCATAGTTGCGGCGATGTTATCAATACTCCAATAATATTCAAACCTTGGCCGAAAGCCAAGGTTAACAGTTCTAATTTAAGATGTTTTTTTTATTCGTCGTTTCGTCCGTACTACATCCTCCACCGATTCATCGGTTTCCATGCCAAAGACAAAGGTTTATATGATATTCGTATAAGTATAATTTTATGGAAAAATGTGGAAAATAAAACAGGATGTTTTATTTTTGTCTAAAACTTGTCCAAAAGTGCCGTAACATGTCCTGAAGCAATTCAAAACAACTCTCAACAGGGACTTCTGTGTAAATAAAAACACATGTGCGCAGCTCTTGTGCACAACCGTACTCCTCTATTTCGGTCTACTGACTGGCGCCCCGCTCGCCAATTCACCCATATATTTCTACAGACTCATTCGTATATGCCACAACATGCAAGCCTATTTATTATTTGAACAAATTTTAATTGATTAACAACATAAGCCTTGCATGCATTAAGAACATGCAAGCCTATTTATTATTTGAACAAATTTTAATTGATTACAGTTTCTTGAATATTGAATACTCAGAATATAACAGTAAACAGGGAGGTTTGCACATTAAAGGAACGTTTTAGGAATCAATAATCGCATCTGTAACGGTCGATTCAAACAAACAATTCGTAAACACCTCTTCGGGCGTTTTGTTCGTGTCGCAGTCCTCGCGGGTACTCGCAAACGTCACAACACTGGAGCTGTCAAACGGGCACGGCGAGCAAAAGTCCAGTCCATCGACTCCAGCGAAACGGGACGAGTTGTACGTATTGTTTCCCATTTATTTGTTTGTAGTGCGGGCCACGCTGCACAAACGTGGTGCGCGTAAAACTCCACCGTAAGCCCGTCGCATTGATGTACGCACGTGTCGTACTGCGTTGACCGGGACCAGGTTTTGGGGGAAGTTGAAGTACACTCGAGAAGGATGAAAATACACTTCCGCGAACAGTACTGCTCCAATGGGGAGGAAATCCTGTACGTCACTCCGGATCGTAAGTGTCGACCCGTGCCACGCCAGCAAAGCGAGCGAGAGAGCGAGTCGATTAATTATTTAAAACTCTACGTCCCTTTCCGTCCACTGCAAAAGACCAAGACTCCGTGGTGCGCGTGACGGTGAAGGGTGAACGACCGTCGCTGCGGAAGCGTCTCAGCATAAAGCGGTTCCTGCAGCATCTCTTCCTGCCGGTCGGCTATCCGGACAGCGTGAGCAGTGACTATTTGGCGTACCAAAAGTGGGACACGGTGCAGGCATTCTGCAGCACCATTAGTGGTAACTGCGACCTACTGCGGAGTGTTTGTGGGTCACCAGAATTTAGTTGTGTGTTTATGTTTTCTTTCCTTTTTTTGGTCGGTTGCCACGCATCGCCCCAGGAACCCTAACGACGCATGCCATCCTCAAAGGGGTCGGTGTCGGTAGCGATGCAATCACGCCGCTGTCCGCCACCGTTACGTGGGTACTGAAGGACGGGATGGGCCATCTCGGCAGGATACTGTTCGCCTGGTGGAAAGGGTAAGCGCTGCATGCCACACGGCACGCCACTGGCCCCGTTAGTGAGTTCGATCGGCCTTGGAAGGTGGATTGACCTTGCCCGTTTAGCACGAATTAAGTTTTTGAATGCTATTTTTAACCATAATTTTCGGTGTTTTTTTTTTCAGTTCGGAATTGGATATCGATTCGAAAAAGTGGCGCATCCGAGCGGACGTACTGAACGATGTGGCGATGGCGATTGATCTGTTCGTGCTGCCGTACTACCCGAAGGCATCGACGTACATTCTGTGCGGAACGACCACGATGAAGGCGATAGTCGGTGTGGCAGGCGGTGCGACCCGGTCCGCACTCACCCAGCACCATGCGCTCCGTGGCAACCTGGCCGACGTGGCGTCGAAGGACAGCGCCCAGGAAACGTGTGTGAATTTGATCGCTTCGTTCGTGGGGCTGTTTCTGCTGACGTATCTCCAAAATCAGCGGTATGTTTCAGCGTGGCTCGGCTGGCGCGACACAATGATGGGGCTGGAACTTAATTATTTTTCTTCCACAGGATACTGTACGGTTTGTTCGTGTTCGTGACGCTCGTTCACATTTACGCCAACATAAAAGCGGTCAAAGCGGTATGTCTGCGTACGTTCAACGAGGCACGCTATCTGATCGCACTGGAGGAGTACTTCAAGTCGGGGATGATGCTGTCGCCGAGGCAAGTGAACAAACTGGAGCGCGTAACCGTCGGGCAAACGGTCTCGCTGACGGCGCGGGTCAAGATTGGCTGTTCGGTGCGTGAGCTGACCGAGTTCTACCGCAACTGCTACGATCTAGAGAATCTGATCGCGTGTTTCGATTCGCGCGAAAAGTTTCTGATCGCCGAAACGCGCCACTATGTTGGCGTGTATTTACACTTTTACGTCAAACCACTGGACATCATCAAGTCCTACTTCTACGTCGCCTCGTACCTGCAGGACAAGAGCCAGCTGCGCGACCGTTACTGGGAGATACAGAACAAGTGGAACGAGTTCCTGAACCTGGCCCAGTGCGAGGGCTGGAACATGCATGCGCATCTGCTCAAGACCGACGAATACCGGCTCGATTGGAGGATATAATCGATGGTCGACCCGTTCTACGAGTCTGCCGTGTGTCGCTGCTCTTCCGCACTCCCTGCTAACCGGCGGACGACTCGCTTTCTGTAGGCGTTCTCTTTCCCTCCCTTACTCTTGTGGCACTCACAAACGATCCCGATATCCTCCGAAATGTTGCTCCTCTTCACGCACGCACCCGAGGAGTAGCTATACGAGTGCCAAACGGAAAACAAACGATTTAAACGGCTATGTCGGCAACGCAACGAGAAAATATCAACGAAAGCACTATCGCTCTAGTCAGTTTAGGTATAGTGCGTAAGGGCGAGTGCGTAGGGCACTACCGTCCACCCTCTTTCTAGGACCAAACTCCAGTGCGCGAGTACGCCACGAGTGAACACACCATGCACCACCGCAATGCATCGAAGCAAAAACGAAAACGTGAAAAAGGACGACCGGCGGCAAGGGAATCGAATCGAAGCATATACCACACAATAACGTGTGCCTAACGTCCAAATTGATAGAACGCCACCCAAACATCGTAAATCGGGTGCGCATAATTAGAATACGATCACGATCATTCGATCGTAGAATCACGTTCCAGTGGCATAGGCTCACGCGGCACTAGTCGGTACAAACCAATTCCTGAAAAGTAATTAGCGAAACGTGTTGAAAGCAAGTTATTAGACTATTTTCTATCGTTCACCTAGCAGCGAGCCACTGGCGTAGTGAGACTTTTTAACCATATCAATTGATTGAAAGGCAATGACGGCAATGAATAGTACTTTTCCTCGAACGAAGACTGGCAACTGGCCACTAGAGCGCGTCTTCGGTTTATTTTTGTATCCAATCGGAATAACTATCCGCACGCTGGCGGGGGCCGTTTTTAAAAAAGTGATTTTAGATATGTGCAATTTTTTATTCACCAAGCGGATAACGAACCTGACAAATAACGATACGTCGCTTTAAGATCTCTTTTGCACGCGTGCCCGCACTCGTAGAGCGATGCAGCATTTGGATTGGTCAGCCTGACTCCTTTAGTTACGTTCCACGCCTGTTTGCTGCCGCTTTTATAGAAAAGTTTGCGCGCTTTGCACAACGCATCGAAGACTACAGCTTACACACGCAACACAAGCTTACGGATGTTTTAAGAATTAGCCTATTTAAAGCACACGATTTTATGGTCATTTTAGCTGACACCGCAGCAGAGACAAGAAAGCTGAAACCGTCTGCACCAATGTATGCTTCACCTGCTGTGATACCATTTTAGCTTAAACTGGCAAACTATTTCCATTAGCAGTTTTTTAATACATTATTAGCATGCTGTACGGGTGTATAGTGGTCGCGGAATCGCGGTTCCGTTGAACTCTATTTTCGCCACGTAGCAACACGAAGGCTTCAGTTCGGCACAATTTATTGGAGTGGCCAGAAATTAGATTCGTACAACCAAACAAAAACCAACTTCAATCGAAGCAAAACGAGTTCAATTATCGCACGAATGCTGCAGTAGAATTAAGGCAAGAAAACGGCATAAAACATTTCCATTTTCAAACCAAAGTCGACCAATGCCTTCCGTTGGGTTTGTTTTTATTCCACTTTCGTTGTTGGCTCCCGTCGCAATATCACACAACACACCGCCCCTATTCCGGTTTCCCCCCGGTCTGCGAGAGATGCTTAACAATGTCCACCCAATTCCAGCCCCGTTGCCGATTGCCTTTACTGTCCACCCGGTCCCATTGCTTCCGTTTTTGTGCCTTCGTCAACTGTTCCCGCTTCGGTTCCTTACGGTTTCCACGCGCATCGTCCTCGTCGTCGTCCGCATCCGAGTCACTGTTGGCCACCGGATCTTCGTCCAGCGTTTCACTTGTAGTCCCTATTACCGCCTGCTGTCCTTCACCGGCATTACAGTTTTCGTCCGTCAGCAAATCATCCAGCTTGTCTTTGAGGCACTCAAATAGTGTGTAAGTCATACCGCAGCCGAGCCACTGTTCGGCCTCTTCACGCAAGATCGACACGATACTATCTTTCGCATTCCGTGAGCTGAACAGATGTGAGAAACAGCGGGCATTAGACTACCATGGTTTAGCCCAAAGCACGTGCTGTCGTTTAACCTACAGATTCCTGTTGTAGAACGTCTCCAGGTTGAAAGTGGGAAGCTCTTCCGGATACTTTTCGGTCCAACATATTTCCAGTAGAAACGATTTATTGCCTTCTTCTCCGTACTGTAAAAAGTGTTTTAGTTAGAAAACAAAATCTCCCGTACGATCAGCCCGTCTTACGCACCTTGTACTGATACGTCCCTGAGTTCACCTGCTTGAAGGCACTGTCGCCTTCGTAGATGGATATTAGTGCTTCTCGTTCATCATTTTGCAACTCCTTCGTATCCGACATATTTCTACAGCTCGCTAGCCGACGGTATCACTCCAACTTCTCGCGAACCCAATGATTGCAAATTCTATACACAAAATCTTTTACACAACAAGTGGCTCGCAATCGCCACTGTTTATTTGTTTACTTTGGCGAACCGACCGCATGACGTTTATTTTGACAGCAGTCAATGCGCAACACAGGGTGGTGTCCTTAAACAAGTTATCTTTTCCTAACTTGCAGTAGATGTTAAACTAGCTTAACTATTCCAAACCTATTTTAAATAAAGCATGAATTCTAAAACAAAATAGTAATTTATTTCAAACTGACTCCGGAACCAACAGCAGCTTTTATTCCACGAGCAAGATTGATAATTCCTAACTCTCACCTTGCCCTCTCCCCTCTCCGGACCTTGTGCCAGAATTTAGCTGTCAGTGGGTAGAAAAACCGCGCAAAATTTGTTTGGCCAGTTCTACTGTTCTGTTTTGTGAATAAACGGTCCCGATGGAACCGTCTGAACTGGAGTTTATCGGGGAAAATTCTCTCATCGGTGTGATTCCGAATTTCAATCACGATGCAATCTATCTTATATCCGGCACCATTGAACCGTTTCGTGGTGGAGCGCCGCTGTACGTGCCACTGTGGTTGGCGATTCACCTGCGGCAGCAACAGAAGTGTCGCATCGTAGCGCCACAGTGGATGGACATCGATTTGCTGGAAGATATTAAGGAGATGGAGAAACGAGTTGGGTAAGGCGGCCGTTTTCGATTAATCGCTTCCGATTCTAATGACGCACGCACGATTGCAGCACGTTCACCAAAATGCCCAGCGCAAACTACATGGTGGAAGCGAAGCTGATCCTCAACACGGCCCCGGAAGATGTGCCGTCCTCGGATGTGATTAAAACACTCATCAAGGACATTTACGATGTACGCTGTGCCAAGCTGCGAACGACGGTGGACAATTTTCTCAAAAGCGAAGGTGCCCATACGGTCAACCTGGAAAACGTGACCGTCCTGGAACTGCACACAATACAGCCGCTGCTACCGCACGCGATGGACTTTTTGGAGCGCATCGAGCAAACAAAGAAAGCGGTTCGCTCGCACAACGTTACGACACAATCGTTTACTATGGCCGGAACGAGTGGTCTAGGAAGTTCCTCCTCAAATCGGTGGTAACGGGCATTGTTTGCGTGCGTTCGTTGCCTGTAAATTCGTGTATATTGTACATTAGTATACTAAAGTTAGTAGGTTGTTCTTTGTTCTTTTTTTTTAAATAAGAACCTCAATTGTGCTTTATCTGTTCTAAAAGTAATCCTAAGATGTTCATTTGTTCGAAACTAACTGTTCCCGGCTGGCCTCGCCACGTCTCATTTCATACAAAAATGAGCTCCCATACAAAATCTGGGTAAATTTCAATAAAACTCGATAGTTTTCAAGCAATTTAATACAAATTCAGCTGGCGCGAGTTTTGTCTTGTATTAAACAGGAAGTGAGAAGGGAAACCGATCAGATACCTGGAAGTTCGATCCTTTGAAACACCGAATCATTGGGAAATGAGAATGAAAAGGTATTATAATAAACCGTGGCTAAACAGTTTAACAAAGATATGAATTGGGCGAAGGTTCTCATGAAGTCCCGAAGAAATACATTACCTAACACATTGCGTTCCCATCGGCCCCATCAAACAGCAATAAATTTGTGATATTGAACGATATGACCCCCCAATCCATTAAAAACACACCCCAACAACGGGGTAAACGTTTTCTGGTTAATTCAGTCGATTGCTCACACTCGGTTGTATTTCGTCTTTTGCCTAATCACATATTTTTACAGCTACAAAATAACGAAAACACCTCCCGAAGCTAGTTCGCTGGTTATTGTACAAAAATAAAGAAGATGTCCTTACAGCTAGTGCGTGTTACTGTTGCCCTATTCTCTAAGCGCGCGCGCCCTTGCGTGAAGGCGCACGCTCGTCGTAGATGAAAGTATCTTAGTATGCGAATGAGATGGTTTTCTAGCTACTGGAGTGGCCCCACCGAGGGCACCACAGCGCGCCACACTTCCGGGCCGGGCCGGGTGAAGGCTGGGCGCGGGCCCTTTCGATGGGCACTTCCACCAAATGAATGAAATAAAACAAAAAGACACAAACAAAACTGAAAAAGAAACACCACTAATGCTACGTCCGTCGGGCGGAAAAGAGCGAAATGTGTGGCGCACGTTCGCCATAAAAATCGAGTATAAATGATTGAATAATGCTGCGTTTGCTGTTATAAATGCCCTACAATTCTAAGCGGTTAACCTTACAAGCTAATGACTCGAATCGAAAGAAAGAAGGGTTTATGACAATGTATGATCGCGGTGGTGATCGCTGAATGCTGCATGGGGATGGCAGTTGATAACCCACTTTTCAACTCAACGAAAACGGTAACCAACAACCCCTCGTGTTACGGAGACACGCTTTTGATGGCGTTTCGGTTGGGCGCGAGACGCGCACCTTTTGTTGAACCTTTTGATTGCGATCGAACTTTGCCTAAACGTAAAGTAATCCAAACAATAATGCTTTTCGCAACGCAATTTGCTGACATCTGCTCTGCACCACACGCATCGCTGCGTTTCTTCGTTTCCTTGTGTAATGACCTCACATTATGACCGCTCTCTTCCGCTCTCTCCTCAACTCTTCGGCTTACCAGGCTATTCTACGACCTAAGCATTAACATACTTGTTTGTGTTCCACGCCCCGTTGAAGACGCTTGGCTTGTGGCTCAGTCCTTAAAAGCAACAATGAGATTTCGAAGCTGATTTTCGTTGTATTGCGGCGTGATCGTGTGTGCGTTTGCCGTTTTGTACCGTTTCTTACGCGTTGTGGCCGTGTGACTTTTTCTTTACAACACACACGGCCGACGTTTTCTTCTTACGTACAAACAAAAAATTGAACCATCCGGCAACCCACCCAGCCACTCCCGCCCGGCGTGGGGCCCATGTGAGCGCGCCGGATTCTTCCCGTTCCGTTACTTGAAACCAGGAACGGAACGCGAAACAATGGCCGTCTCGGTGAGCTTGTCATCCGCGAGGCTCACGCACCGCGTGAGTATACACCTCTCTCCGGGAGAGATCTTCACACGATCCGCGTGACACGGCGGCCGGTTGCTAGGATTCCTTCAAACTATCCTCTCTCTCTCTCTCTCTCTATCCAAAACTGCGATCGGAAGAGAGCGAACGGGAATTATGTACAACCGGGGAAAGGGTTCGCATTTTCGATGGAGCGCTTAAACTAGTTTCAGGGCGGTGCACGGGCAGGCGATGTGATTTATGTACAGATGGGTTGGAGGGCGAAGGCTCATCGTCGCCGGTCGGTCGGTCGGTCTTCATACGGCCACTATCTTGCTCGGGTCCACCTTGACGCGCAGGAAGACGGTATCGTCACGCACGAACGGGCGCCGGTTGAGTAGGTCGTGCGAAACGAAGCGCGGAAAGCCGAACCCGAGCGCGTCCGGTTCCGTCGACGGGCGCTGAAAGTTCTCCCACGTCGGGTCGGGCACGAACGATTCGGCCACTCCGCCCTGGCCACCGCCGCCGTTCCCACTGCCCAGCGTTCCCTGCTCGAACAGCGTGAACGTGACCGAGTGCGAGAAGGGCCACTTGAGCAGGGCGTCGTACTCGCCGGGCAGCACCTTAATGTAGACGGAGACGTGCGTGCCCTCGCCGGGCCCATTGCCGTTCAGGAACATTGACGCCTGCAGCTTGTAGCCGTACTGGCTGGTGTAGAACGGTGGCGAAACCAGCTCCAAGCCGTCCTTCGTGCGGGCCTCCTGCATCTTCACCGACCAGTCGCTAATCTTCCACAGGAGCGTGCCAGTGTAGTTGGTGCTCAGCTTGGCCATCGCACTCTTCAGCATGTTGATCTGCTGGCCCTGGCGCCCGGACAGGGCGACCATCAGCGAGAGGTGCGCGGATGTGTTGGCCTCCAGGTGAGCCTCCAGTAGGTGGCGCGGGCCCTTGAAGCGGCAGCCGGCCTCTTTGAAGGTACACGGCACCGTCAGTGCCTTGCACTCGTCCCGCAGGTGCGCATCCAGGTCGGCACGGGCGAACGGCCCCACGTCACAACGCTGCGGGCACGGAACCGGACTCCTCGGGCAGGTCGCCCCGTGAGCGCCCAGTGTGTCCGCGCTAAACTCGCGGCCACAGTGCGGGCAGCGCCGCATCCGCTTGGCACAGTCTTTGGCACGGTGAATGGTCATGCGGCCGCGCAGGACACGCGTGCCACACTTGGACTCGCAGTAGATCGGCTCCGCGGTGCACGTGCCGGCGTGCTCCTCCAGCCCGATGCCCGTGAACTCGACGTTACAGAACTCGCAGATGGCGCGCCGCAGGATGCAGGTGAACGCCAGGTGGTCCGTCATCATGACGCGCGGGATCTGCGAGCCGCACTTGTTCGGACACTGGATAGCATCGTGCTTGCAGGTATTCAAATGAGCCTGTGGGGAAACGGAACAGACGAGAGAAACAAACGGTGAGTGCCCAGTGCGCCAGCGAAGACCCCAGACAGTTCGCGATCTCTACAGCGACCCCATTTTCATTACAACCTTCCAAAAACTAACGTCGTTTAGGCGTTATGACCCGCTACCCACCGCTTAAGGAACCAATCCACTGCGTAGGCTAAGTAAGCTTCAGTTCAAAATTAATTAAGTTAAATCCGGGACATGGGCCGCCCGGGAACTTCAATATCGCGTGTGGGGTTCCGTTCGGGTCCAGCAGCGGTCCCAGGCCAAAACCAGTTTCCAATCGCCGCCTGCGCAGCGCACACCCTGGTGGGATTTTCGCTCACGCGGATTATTTGCGTGGTGAGGTGAGAGCACCGAGGGGTGGCCCGGCTTAATGGAAGAAGCCGAAAGAGCCCCCCTTCAGTGACTGTCTATTAGCAGCGGTGTTTGAGGAGTTACCTCAGAGGCAGAAGCCCGAGCAGGAGGTTAGGCCTCTTTTTTGCACTTTCTTGGCGGCCACCATCAACGGGTGGTTGCACTTTCTTCCACCCCTTTCTAGAGCCGCGAGAGACGAATGACCGGCGTCCGAAAAGGGTGTGTGGTGGTGGTGATCGCTGTTTTGCATCTCCCCGGCGCAGCAACCGAAACCGAAAAACAAACTCGCGCATTTTGATTTCTTCGCGCGGTGGAAGGAAATAATGAAAGGAAAGAGAGAAGCGAAGAGGCCCCGCTGGAGTGTGGTGGCGGCCAAGACACGATGATGATAATCACCTTCAATTTCCTCAACTCGTCGGACCATTTGCAGCCTTGCTTGTGATGGATACAGAATACCAATGAGCCCATAATGGCCTTCTCGGACTCCGGGTCGGGATAGATCTGTGGACAAAAGAAAGAAAGAGAGAGGGAGAAAGAAGAAAGAGAAATGAATTAGTTAAGCTCACTTTTTGGCTTTGCAGGACGCGCAAAAGATGTGTCACCGGACGAGCGAACACGCCGATTTGGGATCGTCGCTGATCGCCAGTCGCTGGAGGATGGTCGAATTGTTTATACAACATTGTCTCAAGATTGATCGTGCGTGACACGCGATCGCATTAATTTTAACTGTCAAACTGCATTGTTGATGACTGTGTTGACGTTTGGCCAGTAGCTCGTCGATCTGCCGTTCAGAACAAAAGTTGTGTCCGCGTTTGTGCCACGGAATGGGAGGACGATCTTTGACCGCAACGCGAGCGTGAGGATCACGTCACCGGCGACGCGGTGAGAACCAAGCGAAGAAGGAAATCCCCATTCCGCCGTCCCGACCGAAAGCCGGAACGGAAATCAAAACAGAATAATCAAAACGAAGCATAGCGCGGCTGACAGAGAAGCCCACAACAGGGAGTGATCGTCCCCAACCGTGGCCTGGGCCTGGGTCGGGGTGTGTGTGCGGAAGGAGGAAGGAAGGAAACCTTTTCGATGCTAAAAGCTTCCCCCCAAAAAGAAGAAGAAAAAAACTCCGGTTCTTCAACGAACACACATTTTGGTCGCACTCGGACAACAGCAGCAACAAAATACCGTTCCCGCGGCACCGGAGAGCGAGAGCGATGATTGAGCCTTCTTATTGTTCCTTTCTGCTGTGGGTTTCATGCTCCGGTATCTGTTGTTTTCCCCCGGTGCCGGAGTGTGTACACATTGGCCGCGGCCTTCCGCTGCATATCAATGAGTTCATTCAATGAACGAAGAAAGAAGAAGAAGGCGCCTCCACCCGAAAGCCCGCGCGCGGCGAAGAAGCGCGAAGCAAAGAAAACATAAGCCACAGAGAGGCCGCGGACGCACCGGAAGAATTCAATCAGATCCCCACAGCGAAGCGGTTTCGGGCAGTGATAAGGGTTGAGGAGGGAGACCCCGATCGCGCGCGCTGGAAATTATCGAGACCCGATAACGGACCAAAATATTTACCCAACCTAAAAAGGGTTTCTTCTTTGCCCCCAGAGGGGGTTGTTGGATTGTTTGTTCTGTGTGGCCGCCAGCAGAGCGGTGGACTCCAATTCCCGTGGGGAAAAGTGGCAAATATCTTAATTTCCACCATTTAGGATAATCCCCACAGAACCAACAATTAGTAGAGAAGAGAGAAGATCGATCATCCATGCCGACCGGAAGTTGTTATGAGCAGAGGGCGTCGTCCCACTTTACCACCCTTGGGCGTGGGTCAACAGCACCGAATTCCAGGCGCTTATCTGTCACGCGCAGCCGACGGCGTCAGGAAATCGTGGCCCGATCTGCGATCCATCATTCCACCGGGTCTGGCCGCGATAAGGCACCATCATATCGCACGACGGCAGTTGGGGAGTTAGGGTACACACCACGTCACGGCTGGCGCGAACAGAGAGCGGTGGAGTCTGACGTGTGGACCTCCATCTAAGCTGAAGGCCCCCGCGAACCATGTGTCGACAAACACCCGAGGTCGACCACTACCGGGCGAGTGAACTACGATCGACCACCAAGCACGACAAAATGGATGGAAGTCGGACGCTCGGTAGATCAATAACTCCCGAGGCATTGGACAACGACTGGATAAGCTCTACTTCAGATCTCAGATGTGGGACTCTGTCTCCCTTCAGCTGATTCGGAAGTGATCTCCTCTATGATTTATCTGTGGTGGATCCTTCTTTAGAGAAGAACTACAAAACGGTACCCAGACCCGGCATCATCATCACCGGTGTGCCACGTAGTGCCGGCTGGTGCCACTTTCCACAATCTCGCCCGAAGGTGGCCGCGGCTGGCTGGCTAACTGGCCAGCCTGCGACGACGCGACGACGATGGCCTACAATGTGTGTGCAAACAACAACCTCTCATAACATTCCACAGCCAACGCGGCGGCGACAACGATGGCGACAAACGCGGCTAAGTAAGCGGATTTATGTGGGAAAATGTACCACACACCGTTCTCCGGGTCGTTCCTTCTCTCTCCTTCTCTCTCTGTGTCCCTTTCTGATTAACGCGCGCGATGCTTCTCTACGCAATACGCGTTAGCCTCGTTACACTTAGGGAGGCGTTTGGTGCGTCGCCACGTCGGAACAGGTCACCGCCACCTCTACCGTGCTTTAGAGGTTCTACGGGCCCCGCGTTCAGCTCCCGCTTATCGGTTCCACCATCGCGATCACCCAAAATCAAAGTCCAGCATCAGGCTCTCGATCGATCGGTCGGGCGTTGTGCTCCTTCCACATGAGAATATTCCCACCCAAAAAACGAATGTCATTGAGGTGAAGGCTCTCCGGGGAGCAGATATTCGTTCGTATCAGCCCCTAGCGAATCACCGGTGGCTGGAGGTCACCGGAAATTGTGCTTTGGCGAAGGCTTAACGCAAAAAAAAATTAATTATCGATCCATAAGGTCGCGCGACCCCCGGCATTGCTCAAAGAAATCACCGATCAATGATATCACCGGGGCAACCTTCGGTGGCCTTGACCTGCCTATGGCGAAGCACACTATCGGGTGGACCTAATCGGGGGACTACTAGTTGCTAGGCTTATTGTCTGTAAAAGGATTGAATGGGACCTCTCCGGCAAGATTCATTACATACCCACAGTTATATGTTTCCAAAATCCAAAAGTGTCCCACTTCAGACACAATTCTGTGTCGCGAGGGACCAGAGTCTGGTGGCATATGGTTTAAGTGAAGCGACCCCCATTCGCAACTGCATCGCGCCCCACCAGACCAGCACCAGCGTCTGTGTTGTAGCCATACAAGACGACAGCAAAACACAGCATAAACAGTACACAGTTATTTATAAACTGCAACTCCTCTCTCAAAACAATGTCGCAACCGGCACCGGCACCGGCAGCAGCAAGCCGCCCCAGGAGAAAACGGAGTTCAAACCGTCCATTAAGGAAACGCGACGCTGACAGGAGCACATTTTTGCGCACAGCACCGCCACCGGAAGCAAACGACGCGGCCCGCGGCCAAAGAGAGCATAACAACCGCCCATCAACATCAACTCTTTTCTGGTGAAATTTCGTAAGTGGCCATTTCTTACAAAAAGTCCAATAAAGACTCCCAAAAAGTACTTTGGGCTCCGGGAGCCCACCTTCAGTGTCTTGGCATAGGACATTCCCCAATAGAGATCCATCGCATTTCACCAATAGCCCCCTCTCAAACGGTTCTCTTTGCTTCGGACAGCTAAGACAGGAAAGCGATCGGGGGTAAATTGGGCCACAAACTCGTTTTTCTAATTTCTGGCATGGCACACAGGCTGGCTCCCAAATTGTCTCTCGTTCTTTAATGACGAGACACACATCAGCGAACGGGACACAATAATAATGACTGACGACCGCGGACCCCGCACTACTTTTCCTTCCACTTGGCTGCTCATCAAGGGCACGGGACGGTCACAACCGGCCAGCCCGTGATAAGCGGACGCGGGAAGGTTGATTTAATTTTTACGACCAACCAACCCGGACGGACGCGGATGGGCCAATTTCTCCCGACTTTGATGTGTGCTGGGGGCTGGGGGGCTTCGGGCCGTGTCTTTCACGAGTGGCGCGCGCGCGAGCCACGTATCATCCTTCCGGTTGTAGTCCGGCCGCCGCCCGATCCAAGACACAGACCATAAATCATCCACGGTTGACCGCGGTCGGAGGAGCATGCGTCGTGTGCCAAACACACCGGGGCTCCGTGCCCTGATATTATGCTCTCTGCTGGACCGTGGCCTTTATGCTGCTGGGCGCAGCCGCGGGCAGCACACCTTTTCAATTAGACACCTTTCGAGAGCGATCAAGTTGAAGAGACGATCAAAAGAGAGAGAGTCTCAGTGCGGACCCTAAAACAAACAATCGAATGGGCGAATTAACGTAATTTCCGACGCAAAAAAATTGGGGTACGTCGACAGGGAACTCCGAGCAGTCCATTCGACGCAAATCACAGGAGGGTGCGATTCTGTTTGCAATATCATGCCGCAATGGTCAGTTTGATTAAACGATCGCGCGCCCGCGCCGTTTCCCATTAGAGACCCTATAATGAGATAATTTCACGATCATACGTCACACTCTCTCACAGCGAAGAACCAGCACCACGGTCGTCGTGAGTGAAATCTTCATTCGTTTTTACTATTATACGGCTCGAGGGACCAGAGCACCAACAGCAACGGTTTCACTTTTCCCAGCCATTTCCACACCAAAATCCAATCGATTTCGATACGGTGCCGCATCGGAAAAACTGACCCCTTTTTTCGGCCCGCCAAGGGGAAGGCCAAGTGCAAACACAATAAAAAGCAATCAATTGCTCGCGCCCGCCCGGCTGCTTCTGCTTGTTGGTTGTGTCCCGAGGCTCATCTCGAAACCAGCCACAAAAATGGGTGGATTGCTTTCTTAACACCCCGTAACTGGCGGTGGATTATTGGATTCTCACCATCAGCATTAAGAGGATCGCAGCGAAATGTGTGTTGTTAATTTAGGCCCTCTCTAGGCGGTCGCTGGCGTTTGATTTGGGTCCCCATCCCGAAGTGAAGGGCCTCCCCGCACACACGCCGGCCCCGGCTACGGCTGGCACTAATTTGAATCGTTCAATTTACAACCGTTTATTGCGACAATCGGTGGCAGGCCGATGGAAATAGGCCGGGGCCACACAGCCCAAACGGCCGGTGAAACGGACGGAGAAAAACCAATCTTGCGCAAATCCGTCCCGACGCAAGCGCGTAGCCGCCGTCTGCGCGAGAGGCCAACGATCTAAGGAACGGAAGTTTCGTTCAGCGGAAGTAGGCTGTAAACATCGGAACAGGTCCCACACACCCCGCGAGACGGCCCAAGAGTGGAACCAACGCCACCGGATCGAAGAGAGAGCTCCAACGGCGGGCGATGTATCACTCTAAAATCTAAATCAATACAGCCCCCGAGCGCGAAGCGGAAATTCGTTTAGTCCGTCGTCGCCGCCGCCGCCGAGGTGTGTTTTTCTATTCGCTGGCCACCCATCCCCGGGGTGTGGTGGGTGTGCTTTCGATTTTTTTCTCACTTTCACGATTATCATCATCATCATCATCCGTCTGTCAGTCAGCGAGCGACGCGTTTTTTCGCCGTCGCCGCCGCTAGTTTTCCGCCTTGCAATCGATTACCTTCCCCCCCGAGGTGGGCTAACTTTCGGAAACAAAAGTAAAACACACATCCCGCCGCCTTTTTCGTGGGGGGAAGAAAAATCGAAAAGAAAATCCCCATCGACCCCGATTCAACGGGCACCCGATTCGTGTGGGGGTTGTTTTCTGGCGTGATTCGCCCAGCCAAATCGAATTAGGGGCCGATCACCAACCGGCCGGTGGAAAAAAGGGAAAGTGAAGCCCGCGTTGCGGAAAGCTCGCGTCAAGTTGTTTGGTCGCTACTCCTGGTTTGGATTCTCACTTTTAGCATCACAGCAGATCGTCCGTAGATCCGACGTAGACGCCAACACTGTGAAATGTAACCTTCACAACAGTTCTTACAGAGAATACAAACCCAAATAGGCGATTTGCGGGAAGATCATTCGCGATCCACGGTGTCTACGGGACACTCTCCACAGCACAGCACTAAAACCGCTCTATTCTTCAGCCCACCTACACGAGACTTATGCGCACGACAGGTTATTATGCTCCCGCGTAAGACGTGATGGATCAAACCGACTTCGAGTGACTGTCGGGGGCCAACCCACACTCCGGCGAAGGAACCCGCCTCTTCAGAGGGACATCTTCCAGCCGCACAGGCAACAATGATGAGCTGCTGAGAACCTTCTTCAGAAGCCATCGCGCGGACTGGGGTCGGTTGCTAAAAATACAACCGATTTATTTAACTCCCTTCTGCGCTCTGCGCTGCGGCTTCGCGTTGTTCGCTCGTTTTGGATACTTTTATTACTCTGGCCACCACATGCCACGCCATCGTCACACGTCAGGCGCGCCTGGTGGTGACGACTGACTGCCGGCATCCGATGGGATCCAGCGGCCCCATACATTGCTCCCGGAGTAGTCGCAGGGAACATGATCTTGGGAGTTGGCCGCTTAGCGGGCTGGGGACTATAAAAAGAAAAGTGGTGCCCTAGCGGTGGACCCCAGGTCCAGGCATTCCAAGAAACATCTCCAGAGCACCAGCAGAACATATTCCACCAGCGCCGGATCATCAGAAGAAGCAATGTGCAACTGCTAAGGGGGATCATCCCGGGACGCAGCAGCAAGTAACGTTTTTTTATTTTTTCTTCACGGAACTAGGAGCCTCTTCTGGTGGGCCCCCACACGCACCACTAGAAGGTGAAATTATTACAAGAATGTTGAAAATAAACACTTCACCTGCGCACAGACCGGACCGGCCGCAGGCAGAACACGGAAAGAATATGTATAAAACTCAATGGAGTTGTGTAAACATATTTACACGTCCGCAGATGCCCGTGGCATCATGGTGCGGGCGCGTATGCTGCGAGCCAAGAATGTGGCGGCTGCAACACCCGGAACTTTTAATGACCATTTTTTTAGAGGAGTGAGAAGAAGTTTGAGGCCACAATTCAGAGCCAGTGTCCAGTTCGTTTTTAGCACTCTCTCTCTCCGGATACGGGTGCCAAGCCAATATGTCACCCGCATTACTTACAATTTGACTAATTTCGGTGATGGGCACGTTCGGTGGTGGCGTCGGCGAGGACGAAGAGAACGACGGGGACGAGGAGGACATCGTCGCGTTGGACGAGGTGGTCGACGTCGAGGTGGACTTGTTCCGAGCCGGCGGTGCCGGTGGGGGCGGTGTGATCGGCAACACGTTCACGTTGCAGTCCTTCGAGTTCCGGTTCGGCGAGATGCGGGCCGGAAAACTGAGCGTTTTCGTCCACTGCGACAGACTGCGCACCATGATTAGAGAGTTGGGGTTTTGTCTTTTTTTTGCTTTTTTAATTAAACTTGGCAGACAAGCTGCCGGCGATCATCGATCGAGCAACAACGGACTGGCATCGGCCACTGGCCAGCATTTGATGCAAGTGTATTGACCACGAATTTTCCACCCAAAAACACCGCACACGCAGAAGAGTTAACTTCCTCTCGTCTAGGTTCTCCAATTTCCAAGAGGCACCAGCCCGACGACAATCACTTTTCAGTGTCATCCAACACAGTTTGGGTTTAAAGTTTCACGATTCAGCCTTTTCTCGCTCACAGGCACCACTTTTTATTCGATTCGCGAAATGCGTCTTCCGAAGAACCAATTTTCAGCGACACGAATTTACACGAATATGTTGCGTCAGTAACTATCAAAGTCGAAGCACTCGCAACGCTCACTCGATTACGTCTATCGTCTCAACTCGATCACTTCTGCGGAACAACTGATCAGAGTGAGCGAACTTCTCAGCGGCCTCCTCGATGCAGCTCGCCCCGAGCTCACGCACACACCCAAAGCGTTCCGCGAAACGAGCGGAACGGAAGCAACGCTGTCTCGCTCGCTCGCCCAGTTCGCCCGATGCTGCGCTGCCAGCTGATGTTTATGCTGGCGACTGAATGCACACACTCATACCACGAAACCGGTGCGGTGCAAAATTGTGTCCGCGATGCAATCTCACCCCGTTCGCAATCATGTTTGGGTGCAATTGTTTTGAAAATCGGTCCAATTGCGAGCGGCGTTGGAAAAAATGGAACATTCAAATGGAGGCAGGATTTCGAAACTGTGTGGCATCGTGAAGCACCGCGTGAAGGGAGATGCCAGCTGTTCCCGTCGGCCGCGAACAGCCTTCACAAAGTCGCACTTCTGAGGGTGTATGTGTGCGAGGTTATGTTTCCTTTGCCTCCTGATTCATGGTGCTCGGTGCGCGATTGAACGTGTCCGTTCCTGTGCAGGCAGGCACTTCGTTGGCACAGTTTCAGGTTGGGCTTTCGAAATCACCGATTGTGCCCGTTCTCAACCGTCTTCTTCTCCGACCCAAGGGATCTTTCATATGCGCAACACACCCTTCCTTCGCCGGATAACGCAGATGCGGCGCTCCCGATCATGTCCGTTCCTGTTGATCGACGACCTTTGGTAGGGCGGTCGGCCCCGTGACCGTTTTACTTCGCCGTTCCGTGGGTCGTGTTTACCCAACACGGTTGCGTAGCAACACGGTGGCGTCGACGTGTTCATTTCCGGTCGTTCCACGGCAGAAGTCACTCAAGCGACTCAAGCTTTTCGTGGTGGCGCTGTCGGTTGAACCGGTGACAAAACCGGAGCCTCGCCAGCCAGGTTGATTGGTGCCAATGGACAGATAAAACGTCCCATTCCGCCGGGCGGCTCACGGGGACCGGACAGCGAAACCAGTCGCGAAGGAAATGGTACGAGTTTTTTCATTGTTTTTGCTTTCTTCTGCAATCTGTTTGTAAACGATTTGCTCGCTGCTGCTGCTGCGGGTTTCCGGTCGTAATAGAGAGAGAGAGCCCAGTGAGACGGCATCACGATCGACCCAAATGGGTCGCCCAGACCATTGCAAATCCTGTGCCAAGGGTCCGTCCGATTCACACAATCATTTATCGATCCGAGCCGCGGTGACTTCAATGACCGATCGGAAGGGATCCTCTCACGCTACTAAGAATCTAGGGACCGGTCAATAATTCAAAATGGAACGGTCCTGTTTCCAGTTGCTAATCGTCCCAGTCGGCCAGGAGACCCATTTCGGAAAGCAAACGCTTGAGAATATTATTCGAAAGCCCGTTAAATTAGCTTCCGGATGCTTGACAAGCGTGTCCTATAAGCGGTTTAGGAACGGGGCGCTGAAAGGTTCCGGAACCGTTCACTCAATAACTCCATGGTTTGGAAATTGAATTCTATTTCTGACGCTTGCTTAATAAGTTGTTTACTGTTAGACAGTTCATATTCCGCTCGAAAGAGGCACCGAAAGAGTGTGGTCACAGTTAAGAAAGATATTTACGGATCTGCACGTCGTTCCTTCATTTCGTTGAGCGGGTCGTCCTTCGGCTCAACCGGCTTTTGCTCCGGACGTTCCATTCTAAAAAGACTCGACCTCTGGGAGAACATTGTGTAAACATCTGCCACATCGGGTAGGGCCGTGCGTCCTCAAAATAAACGCCCAAGTCGCCCGGTGGAATGGAAAATGGACGAGAAAATGAAGTTACAGAATGGCTAGAGGGTCCACGATGAAAGTGTTCGTGAGCTGGGCGAAAGAACGCAACCTTCCCCGAGTGGTGTTCGTACCAATCCTTTCCTGAGCTAAGCGCCATGTACCTTGGGAGACAATATTTATCCAAATAAGCGATAGGACTTGAAGGGAGAAGCTTTAACTTTCCAACTCTCCGTATCGTATCTCGATTCAGACCCACGGCACGGATTAGCTTTCTTCGAGTGCCGGCGAATTGCGAACAGCGAATCGAAACACGCCCCGGGACAACCTGTGCTTCTCAACTATTGGTTGTGCAAACCGCTTCTTTTAATGTCACAATGGCAATCATTGTGGTCCAGTTTCACCAGGCTCCACGGCGCAGGCCACGCACAGTGCCCGTCTCGTATCACGTTTAATGAAATTCAATCTTCAATCAATTTCGCTGCTGCAGGGTGCTCCGGTGCTCCGGTGAAACCTACGCCCCGTTTCGGTAGAACTCGCACCGTACACCGAAAAGGTCAAGTGTTTGTCCACATCACTCCCGCGGTCCCCCAGGCCCTGCGCGAGATGCTGGAAAAAATGGCATATTTCAAACCTCATCAGCGGCCTACGCTCTGCGTCGTCGTGATCACAATTTTGCCGTTTCCAGCAGCTGGCTGGCCGGGCAGCATTACGCAACGTCAACAAACCCATCAGCATGTCGGAGCCCCGAGTTGGCGAGGCTGCGCGGACCTCGCGTCTTCCGATGGCTGGCGCCAGCCAGCGGAGATAGTAGGTAGTAGCCGCGCGGCCGGGCAAGATCAACTGTCAAATTATCTCTATCGGCTCGTGTGTGTCGTGGGAAGCGTGGCCATCGAGTTCACCCGTGCCGGCCGTCGAACGTCCGAGTCCCCGAGAGCGGTCCACCCATCGGGCTGATCGGCATGAAAAGGCACGAAACTGGTTCCACGGCTGCGCAGACACATCTGCACTTGGTTCACGTACGCTGATCACATTGTTGTTGCGCCTTTCGAACGGCAGATTCTTCCGCGAACCGATAAGTTAGCGGAAGCGATCGGATCAGTACTCAATTTCAACCCATCAGATAGCTGAAAGTAAAGTATTCGATGCAAGAAACTCATTCGCCTTTCATTCGTTCAATCATAGGTTTGAAACCTTCAATCCTCCGTCGAAATTATAGTTTGAATTACCGTAACTTGTCTTTTATAAAAATAAATAAAATCAGAACGTTTTTATTATGGCGTGTGTCCAAACAGATAAAGTAAGCTACATGAAGCACTCAATGCCCCAACGATTATTTTTCTACGAATTCATTCAAGAACGTTAATCTCGAAGAAAAGCATCGCCTTGGTGGGCCAACCATCCTAACGACGATCAGTAAAAACATATCACCCAAAGACGGTGTCAGTCAAAAGGTTGACATCCGGTAGCATGAAATTAATAGATTATTCTCAGATCTTTCAACAGGCTTCCAACTATCAGCATCTTCCATGATAGAGCGGGGCTCCTCCGAAAGACTTATCAATTCACTGGAACTATAACGATGACTTATTGCGTCGGGGATCGGCCGCAAAGGGGTTGGGGCCAACTAATGTTGTCAGCGTTTAGAGCCCGCGGGCGCTGAAGGCTTTCGCGGCGTGCGTCCCCTTCGAGGGCACACGAAGGAGGTACCCACGCTGCCTTGCGAGGCTGCCACGGCGCGATCGGTTGACTAATGCCACACGGAGGGACGGCGATGCAGAAACACCTTCACCGGGCCCGGATCCGGGAGCGAGGTACGCAAACCCGGACAGGCACGAACATGTTTGTGCCTGTCCGGACCGAGCCAAGGCACAGACACAAACGCAAACGCGATCGCGTCTTCCGCAGATCGCGCAGGTCGTCGTGTAGGGGGGTCCGTAGCGGTCCAGCCCCAACCGCCGGGTTTTGCCGTTACGATCGCCTCCGGGCAAGGTCACAGAAGGCCGTACCAACACAGCGATGCACCCCGATACGCCTCCGGAGCCTCCTCCTCGCAGGCGATCGCATCCTCCGCGTTGCAGTTTTGCTGTGAGGGCTCCACGGTGAGATATTAGCGCGAGGCCAACGGTTTTTCTCTCGAGGCTCGAGGCCTCTTTCTCTGTCGCGACGTCTCTTTCTCTCCTTCGGGGACACTGCACTCCTCGCCTACGCCGTTGTGCCAATTTCGTACCTTTTACCGGCCATCTCGGTGCATTCCTCCGCGACGGGACGCGGTCAGCTTTTCTTCTTTTCCGGCCCGGGCAAGGTGTTGGAAAGTGAACCGTAAACGCGGAAGAACCGCTGCCGGCGCGTGAGAAAACCTGACCGGGCCGTTGCCGTTCGTTTTTATCTGTCTGTCTTCTTATTTCTGCACTGGCACTCACTGGCAGGCTCCGGACCGGTCTGGGACCATCCGGGACTTGGGTTTTGTGTCTTTAGCATAGCGAAATGGGCTTGGAACGAGTTACGGGTTCCAGCGAAGGCGAAGCGATCCCTCTGCCAAGCGTAGGAGTCGTGGAGCGGATAGGACTTGGACCTGGCATCTCGATGCAGTCGGACGACATTCCGACACTGGTACGATTCTAACATTTGTCACACCTACACACCCATTGCGTGATGGGCAACCCGACTTCCCGTGTCGCCGTACCTCCTGCTTATCTGAGTGACGTAAGACGCAAGTGACAACTAAATACTAACTGCGTTAATTACATCCTAGCACCCGCTAGTTCCTCGGGTCCAACCCGCTTTCGGTACCCGGTCCTTCCACATTCTTCAGCACCCCGTGTGGCGTCTGTGGAGTCTGCATTCTTTCGAAAACCTCTTTTCGTGTTCGTTATCAGTTTGGCCACCGTGGTAGCTTCCTGTTCGTCGCTGAACGCCCGGCACTAGGTGTCCATTATTTGAGCATATTATTCACGCCAACAGCGATATAGGTGGCACCACTGGATAAGTTTCAGTTCCAGGTCCTATGTGACCCACTATTGGTTCCGTACCGCAATCGGCTGGCTGACATAGAGGTACCTTCTGGGTATCCCTGGGCTTCTGCGACCGCTAGATTGGGATAAGGAAGAACACTTCACCGGCAAAAGGCAAAAGTGCAACCGAATCCTGGCCACAGGGTGCACTCGCACACAGAGAGACAGTGTGATGCACCTTTTGTGTCGCTTGGCGATGGATATTTTACGACATCTTCGGGTATCGGCCTTATGAGTCATGTGCTCCCGAGGGAACAAACGGCAGGGCAGGTTCGAAAAGTGTCACCTTCGCTCCCGTTGACAGTTCGGTGTTGGGACCGAGGTACTCGGTCCAACGAATTGATTATCTGCCGGCGAAGGGACCCTGGCGAAGGGAATGATGGCCGTCCTGTATCTGCTCACACTGTCCTTCTAGCGATTTCACTGAAGACATTACGGAACGGAGCACTGAAGATCGGGGCAGGTATCGGTTGTTTTTGGGCTCTCTCTCTCTGGGCTTACCCGCACAATGGACCACCCTGCTGAGCGGCAGATAAAACCCGGCACCCGGCACGATCCTGCTTTGCGACGTAATTATGCGCCGAGCCTGTGTTGGGCCAAAATATTGTGGTCCACCGGGGCGCGTTATCTTTCAAATGAAATTCTAGTTGCCAGACGGATCGTAAAGCGCGGCGTAACAGAAAACAGCTTTTGCGTACGATCGCACACTAAATCAAGGGGACATGGCGACATGGCGGTCCCTCGGTCGGCAGATGCGTCAACGGTTGAAATATTTACTTTCAATACGCGGCGTCTAACAATAGGGGACAGATAATCGCCAACGTTTAACACTGGCCACTGCTGGCGATCCCACGGCACAATTTCCCAGCCCGGCCTCCCCAGCAGTGGGCGGCTCTGAATGCACAATGGACCGTACGGTGCGCGTACGCCTCGCCCCATCGAGGACGAATAAACATGAGCCTAGTCAACAAATTTGTTACACACCGTTGTGACGCCGGGTTGTGGTGCCTTGTGATTTATCTACTTTATCTCTGCCGGTTTATATGCGTTCGGCTGCGAAATGAGCAACCTGCAGACCAACGGAGATTTAATGAAGTCAGTGCCTGGTTCATGCCGAAGATCGGGCCAAGCGGGTGAGCTGAATGATTGATTACACAACCTCCAGCGAGCCACGGTCTGGAATCCGTGTAAAGGTTTTGCGATAAAACCCACCAAAAATGCATCATCGCCCAACTGGTGTTCTGGTGACACTTTCAATAATTTATTGTGCAAAAAAGGCCACAGTATTATTTGCGCATTTTATTGTCCATTATTTGAGTGTCTACAGAGCTGCAGTCAATCCCGAAAAGTTGTTGTTGTTTCGCCAAAATACTATTTAAATCCCAGATTTTAACAGCCACCGGGTGCCTTATACGATACGGTGACTCTACTTTATTTGCCGCGCCGCTCACCCGTGTAATGGTGATTTATTAACATTTTAATTGAAATGCCTCAGTTTACGATCCCTCTGGTGGATACTTTGCGTGAACGTTCGAAAAGAACGCACGCAAACTCGACCCTATTTGTTCGGGACGAGTCGACGATGGCGGCCCGTCGCCGAATTCTCGAGACGATCACCGATCGAAATGCGATTTTTTACTGGTGCGAATTGCCGTTTCGCTGCTTTCGCCACTCTTTTAAGCGTCTTTTCTTGTTCTGGTTGATCGACGGCCGTTGGATGATGTAAGCTCACTCGGTGAGTGATTCGAACCTCCATCGTCGAAGAACGTGATATCATCTCAGGGATCGTCCATGGTGGGTGTCCAAGTCCGAGAAATGCGGATTGCGATATTTATTTTAGTATCTCCAAAACCGCTTCTGGGGCTTCCTACCCACAATCGGATCGAATTATGTCTGAGGGGTTTTAAAATGGAAAGTAACGCGTAGTTTGTTAACTAAGAAGCATCCTTCCCATGCCGAACCGGGGTGCGGAGGCACTTACCAATTGTAATGAATTTGTGGGTAACTGTAAAAAAAAACATACGCACCAAATAATAACGCATCCGAGTGGCCAATCCCACTCTCACGAGTACGCAGGCTCAGGAAGTGATAATTTGCACTAATAACAGGAAATCATACCGTGGCTGCGGCCGCACGAAAATGAAACTGCGAGGCGGGCGGGCACGGGAGCCCGGACCCCGGACCGAAAAGAGGCCACACGGTGCAATGCACTGGCGCGAAGAAAGAGAGGCGAAAAAAAATGTGCAAACCGCGGCAACCACCGAAGAAATGCAGATGTTGCGAAATGTGTTCGCCCAGTTCGCCGAACGCCATCGCGCCGGACCGAGGGCCCTCTCCGGACACCGGACTCCCCGTGCGTTGCATGAATGAATGGTGAGTTTTGAGGACCAGGACCATGTCTGGCTTCGGGGACAGCTGTGGCCCCCGGGGGCGAAATTGAAGCCACCCCTTTCTGATGACACAATCAAAAACACGTGAATCGATTTTCTGCGAAGCGCCTGCGAGGTGTTGGCCCAACCGAGCGGGGCCTTAAAAATACAGCGACAGCTGCGCGGTTGCGGCCATCCAGACATCGCACATTCCCCGGGCACCGAGAAAACCCAGTACATTCCGCCGGCCACTCGAATTAACCTTCAAAGGTCGTCCGTGGCTATCCGTGGCGGAAGCGATGAAGGAACGATCGAAAGATCCAACGATAGAGACGTAGCGCTAAAGGTGATCGCGAAGCAACCGCGCAAGAATGCGCAAGGAATTTGATGGAACGAATCGGAATTCCAAATGGCCGTGCGATCGATCGGATTTTCTGGTAATGTTCTACTTCCGGAGCCTCCAGCTGATTGGGCTCGTTCTCGATCGCAGCCCCCGATCGCAACTCGTTAGCTCGCTCGCTCGAGATCGTCGAGATTGAACTTACTTTGTCATGCCTTGTTCAATGAGTTGGCCAATGAGTCTTTCGGGACTTCTTGGGCGAATATTGACAAAACCGACTCACACCCTGACGGGACAGCTGCTGGGAGTGGAGACTTCAGTAATCAGCTTTTACTGCGCAGCTTAAGGTCCCGTCGCTTTCGGACTTAATGAACGGCCCGGTGTTCGACCCGCAACAGCTGCTTCTCCATCTGCGCCACTCGCGTTAAAATATTCAACATTCGCCCCAGCGGCGGGCGAATGGGATGTGACGGCATATCACGATTTCAATCATATCGACACGCAACATGGACGGGAACATCGGGCGTACTCTTCGTATAAGGTACTTCTCTCTCTTTATTCACTCCACTGAGTTCGAAAGTGCTGCAGATTCTACCTCCAGGTCCAGGAATTCAGCGACGCTAAGGCGAGCTTCCCAGTCTCGCGACCAACAATGCGGTTATGCTTGTTTATTCAACATCTCCACTCGTTGGAAATTCGGTTCACCCTCGGCAGGGCCCGACCGTGGTAATGGAAGAAATTAGATCCATTTGAATTTCACGCACATCAAACAACCTCAAACGGACGTCGGAGCGGGCCCCACCATTAATCACCTCCGCGAGTTGATTAAAGGCCGTATGGGAGCGTAGCGTTGACTAGGGGTCCGTGTTGGGAAGCGTAGCCCTAGGCTAGGCGACACCTGGTAACCCTGGTAGCAGAGGTATCGCAGAGAAGAATGTCGTTTGTTATCTGCACCCGCTAAGAGGATCAACGAGGAGCGGCTTAACGGATCCACGGGTTACATCATCGGCTGCCATTACTGTGTTCGCGATAATGGCTATGCAATGGTACGGGACACCGGTTGGACCGTAAAACTGCCCGAACTACATTCGCCGATCGTCCAGGACGATCCCGGCAAGCGTAGCGCACACAATAACCGCTAATAGAGTGCGAGAACCTGTTCGTCCCATTACAGTACTCGGTTTTAAAGCAGCTTTGGCCGCAACCAGAAGACTCTTCACACTCGACCCTGGGTTTGGGGCAAGTCCCACGAACGGAGAGCTTGGTAATGATCGGGAGGGAGCCATCCGGGCAAAAAAAAAATCGCACAGATCGTTCGCCACAATAGCCACAACAAAGTATGGCCGCGTAACCCGTGTTCCGAGCGCTCCGCTGATTCCGTGCTTTGCCTCCTCGTAAGGTAATCTGAATATTTTCTCACGTAACCCCGGAGCCTCCCGTGTCGAAGGACCAGACCTGAAGGCCGCCCAGAGTGGGAACCTGGAGCGTGAAGTCTGAAGTCGGGGGTCTGGCCATAAGCTAATTCGATTTCACTCGCGACACGGCCCTTGCTGGACGGACGGTGGGCTCATCTTCCGAGGCGGTTCCCTAGGAGCACAGCACTCTGCAAACACTAAATGATGATAATAATCAATAATTAACGATTCGGTATGCAACACTCTGTTTTCCGGGGCCGCCAGCCAGGGCCATGTCGGGAATGTCGGTCGGTCGGTCGGTTGGTCGTCCGGACGCTCGCCATATCTCGCCCCAGCCGCATGACGGACGATTTGTGTTTGATTATTGGTATTTCTTTCTTTCGGGTCCGTGCGTTCAGAACGGCCATCAGATCTCTCTTGGATGATCTCTCGCGTTCTAGCGCGGGAAAACCCATAACCCGCACAGCGCTTCCGAAGCCCCACAAGAAGGCCGAGGGCCAACCAGAACCTGAACAGCAGAAAAAACAACGTCCGACCTACCGGATCGAGGTCCAGAGATTGACGGAAGACCCGCGCGAGCGCGCGCGCGGACCAAGTCGTGAGACAGCAATTTCCTGTGGAAGCGCAAGGAATTCGGCTTTTCCCACCGCAGAACGTCCGCATTCTTACGACTTACGAACGTTAATTGACCCCCGGGACGGAGCAAGTGAACCAGTCTCATTACCGGGCCCGACCGGGGTGCGTTTTGCGTAATGATCTCCCAGAAGAGGCTTCTGGCGAAAAAATGGCGAAAGCCGGTTCTTCGCCCGAAAACCGGGACGGAAGTGGACCATTTGCGAGCGACCCCGGTCTCGTCGGTCCAAAGCTGGTCACAATCCCCGCAGTGAAAGTGTGCGATGATCGAGAGAGAGAGAGAGAGCCGTGGCCTGCGTTGCGTGCGTGTCCGCGGTGCCGAAAGGCCTTGCAATGTCGACCAGTTTTGAGGTTAGGAACTCCGCTGTTCCGCCTTCCGGGCTGCGTTTTATCTCCCCCTTTCTGCCGTCTGGCCGATTCGGTTCTTACACTGTCCTTCTGCACTCGCCCTCTGGGGAGTGGAAAATGGGCGACCAAAACGGGGCAAAGGAAAGAAAAACCAGAAACGAACACTCGGAGACCGCCATTCCGCGTCATTGCAAAACGGGAAAAGCAAGTTGGCGCACCGGTCGCCGGCTTTCTTTCCTGTCTTGGCCAGGTTGCATGGCGTGTGTGGTTGCGGTTACCGGTGACCACAGGAAAAAAAAGTCACTCTTCGCAGGAATCGCTTAGCGTCGCACGCAGGGAAGTCGCAAGGCCACCGCAAGGCACCGGCAGCAGCGGCAGCTGTCGCGATCGGTTTCGGTGAGCCTTACAGAGGTTTCCTTGCTTTGTGTCAGACTCACGGAAACTTTGGACCCGTTGTGACAAAGTATCGGAATAGTCCGAAAATACTTTACACCAGACCGAACGTAAGTCTGAACCCTGAATGTCCGAAAGAAGGATTCTGTGTGGCAAAGTGCAACTAGAAATTGATTGTTATGTTAGAAAAAGACGATCTGCTAGACTGGACTAGAAGCTAGACAAAACATCAACAATAAAAAACCTGGTCCGTTGAACAATGCAGAGTGTCCTCAAGACCCGGAGACACCCTTTTCGGTCGGTTACACTCCAAACACCGGTGACCGTTACGCAGGCTGAGAACAACGCGAGTTGTCTTGGGCGTTTTTTTGCGCCGCGGACACGCCATTTTGCGTCATTTGCTTGCTTTTTCAGTACACACTCATCTAGGTTATGTTTTTGTTTTTTGCCTCGCACACCGCACAACCTTACCGAACGACCTTTCGGCCAGCGTGTCTCGGTGGTGCATTAACGGTGGTCAGAATTCAGTTTTTCAGGCCGTGAAAGTAATGTGAAAAAAATTGACGATCGCCGCCAGGTGAGGCGCGTTGTTTCGCTTCGAGCGCCGTCGAACGTGACGCCAGTGCAACGACGCCTGCGGGGTCTGTGCCATTTTCAGGTGAGCAGGTGCATCCTAGGAGCCGATTGCCGACGTGTGCTTGCGAAAGAATGTTTGGCGGCCGCCACGCCAGGAACTCGTTTTGTTTGGTGGTGCTAACTGTGCCATTACGCTCTTAGGGCTGTTCCTTGAGAAGGGTTAACACAGGGTCGTTCACTAACTTTAGTAGTTCCCAACCGATCGGTACAGTTTCTGGCGTATGCTAAGCGCCGAAAGGACCGTTGTCTCCGAAAGTAAATCGGAGGCCTTAGAAGTTCTCAGAGCAGAGTCATATTGAAAATCCTTTTTGGTAGAGTCCTACATTCCAGAGAACCCACACTAAACATAGAGCGATTGCATTTGTCTTAAAAATAATAGAAGCCATGCTAAGCAAATATATTTTTTAAAGCGCCTTTTGAGAAACCTTTGTAAGAATAAGATTAATAAAGCATCTTTTCAATATCTACAGGGCGTTCCATCACGATTCAACTATTTAAATGTTGAATAACTCGGCTATTTGTCAATCGATTTTGACAAATGAACAAGATTTATATGGGGCATCGAATGCCAAACAGTTAAAAAATAATCAGAAAAGAAGTCAAATAAAATTTGGCATATATAAGCACGCACAGTTTTTTTTATAGTTAAACAATTATTTAAACGATTTAAACGAACGATTTACATTTAAATAGTTGGATCGTGATGAAACACCCTGTATATTTTGCTACCAAAACAGTCCCACAATTCTTGTTTGAGAACGAATAAATTGGACAGGAAAAAAAAAATTTATAAAAATAATCATTGTTCCTTTTTGTTTCAAGAATTGAATGACCAACAGGGTCTGTAACATACGGGGCAGCTTCTCATAGAACACAGAATAGCTCAAATGAATGCAGATGCAAATGAAGCTCAGTGCTGGACCACGGAGAAGAAGCTCTATGTTTTGTGCATTCACTGTCGAGCGGCAAGTGATGGACCATCTTCCATTGCTCTTGGCTTATCCCATAAAGCATGACGCACGGACGTTGAAAGGGTGACAGAGGCCAGCGCAACCAGAGGTCCATCCACGGCAAAGTTCAACGAACGTTCGGCGAGCAATCAGTCATTGTAGAGGAAGGATAAAAAAAACCGTTGAATATTAATAATCCTGTGCATTGTGGCGTAACATCGTTTTTTTTTCGTTCCGTTCCCAAACGTAAAAAAGGAGATCCGGAGGTTCCATACCGATGCATTCGCTGGAAGGATTAATTGAGGTCATTGGTCGGACGGTCGGCCGTGGCGTCCAGGGCAGGGCGACGTCGACGAGATATGGAGTGACCTGAGGAATCAACACACACGGTCGGTGCTAATAGGATTAAATGAAGGCATTCGAAGGGATTTCTTGATCCCTTCACGGATCGGAATTATCGTAGGGCATACAATGTGATACTCATATTGCTCTACGGACTAGTTTGATACGGACATTTCACAATTGCGGCGGCATAGCGGCCGTCCGGTGTGCATAGAAATGGTGAATTGCTATGCTCAATAGGCTTAGGAACTGGACTTATGTTAATAATTATGTGATGGATCGTGGCGAGCTCCACCGTTTGATTTGACGCACTACATTGCCCGGCATTGGGTGACTCAGTCACCAAACTGATTTCATCGTTCGTTACATTTTGAGATGGATCCAATTATTGTACACGTATTAATGGACATCCTTCTCAAACTGAAACGGCTCCTTCCATGTCGAAACGGAGGGATTTCGTTCGAAGTCTCTGTTCTGGGTCCTCACATTTTACGCTCACGAAAAGCAGATGTTGTCGAAGAAGTGGATCAACGCGGAGACCCGAGCGCGTCGGCTGCACTTTGATTTAGGACTGTTTTTGCTGTCCCCGTTTTCCTTTGCCCTCGGTATGCAGGCTTTCTTATGTGCTGTCTAGGGATTGGGTGCAATCTGAGCATCCGATCACTCCGGCTGAAGATGCTTCCTGCCAGTCGGAACAGGACACCATTTTTACACCACATACACAGACGCACAGCCACAGGAAACCACACACGGCAGCACCACAGGGGTGGTGTGTGGTGTGGATAACATCTGTCGGCCTGCAACATGATCGCATTTTTCGTTCAATTTTTTTCGGTCTTGGTCTCTATTGAAGATTCCTTTCGGAGCTCATCCTGTCCGTAGTATCCTCGGGTGCCCCCTCTGCGTCGCTCTGCCCGGAGGGGAAAAAGGATAGTGGCGTAGCGCCCGGAGCTATGCATTCCAGCATCTCTTCCGGGCGAAACATCCTGTCGACGGGCGCGCGAAACGTGCCACACAGATTTTCGGGTCTTTTCTTTCGGCTTTTTTGTTGTTGTTGCTGTGGTGTTTATGAAGTTCGGAACCGACAGAGCCGTAACTCGATCGGGAAAAAGCGGGCACCGCTGCAGTTTACTTCCTCCTTTTTGATCGACCAAACTCAGTTCCGTTTTGTTTTTTTTTTTGCTGAAGCCCTCGTCATAATGCACCCATAGCGGTTCAGGAAGTTTCGACAAAAAACCAAAATTGCAAGCTGAGTGCAACAATAAAATGGATGGCCAATAAAGTGGATGGAGCAGTGTTGAATCTTTTTCACAATATTCGTGACTGTCCTACAGGATTCCAAGCTAGTCCTTTTACCGAATACGCCTGTTTGGAAGTCCAGAAGTCCACTAAAGCTTAACAAGTAATTTGCCTAAGCATCTAATTACGAACGATTTCTCTAGCCTTGAAACTCCAGCGAAAGTTTGTTTGGTTAGGGCGAAAATTATTTTACAAAAGGTTTCTATGTGTCATTCGCTTTCGAACCACGAAGCAGCGCCCACATGTTGTTGCTACCAGGAAGTGGCCAACGATTACAATTTGCATTTCATTTGCAATTTGTTTCCATCGAGTGTTCGCCCTTCCGTCCACGGTACTTGAGCCCCTTGAGCTTGGCCTTTCCTACTCATTATCGGCGCCCAAAACCCTAAAATTCGAGATAAACACCGTACAGTTTCCAGCAATCACTCGACTCGGAGCCGCGGCTGGCCAACATGTGCTGCGCAGATCCCGCATTTCGATCACCGAACAGCGCCGTGAAAAGTGTGAAGCAGCATAATTTACAGCGCACACCACCCGTGCTTCGTGACAATGCAGGGCTGTTGCTTCTTTTTTTTTTGGGAATGTGTGCGTCAGTTGTGTGGCTTTTCACCCGCCATATGTTGGAAAATTTACGACGCCAAAGCCCAGGAGAAACAGCCCTCCCCCAGCGGCAGCACGAGATCCGTGAAGAGGATAACAATTAAGGGATTTTGGTGAGGGCTTTATAGGGGTCGGCCGGCGGCGTCCTATGATAAGTGGTGATACCAGCGTGGTGTACTTGAGGTCCGATTTTCCCCCGATTCATCCCCGATTCGCCCTTGGCAGAAATGCCTTGCGCGGGATGCGGAACATGCGTGGTTTTCCCTTTGCAATCGCGCACGGAAAATACGGCAATAAAGACGGCTTCCCATCACACGGTGATCGTGGAGTGGCGCTAGCGGTACCACGTGTTGCCGCGCTGACCACCTTGAGAAACTATCCACATTTTAATTTCGAACACCATTCAGGGGTCATAAAAACCGTGGACATCGATGGCCGTACGATCGTCTCCCGCAGCGGCCAGAAATTTTTATCCCAGAGCCCCTGGTCTGCACATGGTGCAACGCTTAAGCTGCAGCGCAGCCCGTTAACGCCCTGGCCCCGGGTGCACCGTCATCAAATGTAAACCTGACGATGTTCCCATCTGGAGGCGAGTGTGAACGATCCGTCCGGATCCGGGCGTGAAGTAAATTCTCGCCACATCATTTCGTAAAATTAGAACTGTCTTAATCGTGGTCGCCAAGGGACGCCGGGTACCATCATCGTGCTGAGGGCCGTAAAGCGGATCCCGAGAACGTAAAGGAATAATTAGTTTTATAGTCTCAACTGTGTGCTGGTTAACTAACGCACGGCCGTGCGCTACATTATTTTACGATCTGTGGTCCATTCACGCAAGTCTCCGAGCGGAAAACGGCTCCGTGTTGGAAAGTTATAGACGATAAAAATTATGTTTACGAAGCAATCTCTCTCGGGCTGGGGCTCTAAGTCGACCATTTTAAAGGAACAGACACTTTCATAGTTATTAGCATTATTGCGGTGCTAAGACCACTTGTGGGGGCTGAAGAGCGAATAGTTCATATGGATATCAAGTACAGGACACTGTTCCCAACAGGTCCTATGGAATACGAATGGAATTTAACGAGGTACAATCTATACATGAAATAGAGACTCTCTGTGTATGTTTAGGGAAACGGCTCTAGGCTGGCATTATTTCTAGACCCTTGTTAACGCTCTGGTGTACACTTCCGTCCTTTAATTTTTTCTCAAATTCTGATTTTAATGTGGAAATTTTTAATGATAATGATAGTAAAAGACCCTGGAGGAAATATTAATTTCAACACAGTCGACAAAATCCTGTAATATCTGTCCCTACTTTCTGCGGTCATAAGCGTAGAACTGCGAGTACGCTTTAGAAGCGGTTTCTAGATACGACGCAATACGTCCCTTCGAAACGGACCCTACCCTTATTTCAAAAGTTTCCAACTGGCCGCCCAGCAGCTGTCCTGAAAAACTAAAATCCAGGGTCCCCGATGGCGTATCCTTCGGTATGTGTGTCTCCGTAGGTCCCAAGCGCGTGCTAAAATCCGCTCCCCTAGTTCGCTCCTGGAAAGTTCTATTTCCAGTAGACCACGAAGTCACCCCTCAAGTGCATCCGGTGCGGTGCGTGCGGGTGTTTCTGTCGACCGGAAGTGTTTCACCCCCGTAATTTACATTTTTTCACGAAATCAACCCCAAATGTGACTAGGATTCAATGTACCCACGATGGCATATGGTCGGTGCATTAGGCCGTTATTTGTCGCCAACATTGACATAAAGGACCGAGCAAGCGAATGTCCTGCGGCGAATAAAGGGGAAACTCTGCTTCATCAGAATGTGTGCGCTAATCAACAGGGTGTTGCAGAGAGGGGCCACAGCCTGTATGAAAATCTCCCGTTCACGTGTAGAAATTATGGGCCGTCCCGTCGCCGAGTCGATCGGTTCGATCGCTCTGTCCGCTTTCGGTTCCAACAGCAACCAACAGCATTTAATTGGTCGCCTTTTAGAGCCCATTCAGGGGTGACGCGACGCGTGCGTTGGGCTTTTTAGGACCCATCGAAAGGACCCTAGCAACGGGCAGGCGTCCTTAAATGGGAACGCGAACGGTATGGCATCCAGCATCTGGGCACCCTGCGGGAACATGGACCATCTGCTCTTTCTCTCCCTTTCGGTTCGTGCGTCCTCTGCGAGGCCGTAATGGCTTCATGCACCGAAGAGTCGTCGCGACCGGGCGGATCGAAGCGTAACTAGGCATGGGGCCTGGTAATATATCCACCAGACCGCAGAAATGCACGATTAGGTTGAAGTTGTTGCCGAGCCGAGCTGTGGCTGAGGAGCGAAATAAATTGCAACACCAGCGACCAGCACCAGGTTTACCGGGTTCGTTACCGCAAACCGCGAGGGTTCATGAACTTGGCCAAACAGTTGTTGTTGTGCGGTTGTAGGCACCACCACCACCACCACCACCACCACCAGCATAATTGCAACTTGCAACGCCACCAAGGCGAAGGCAGAAATCAAACTCGAACTCCGCCGTTAAGGCGTTCTGGTGTCTGGATGAAGTTGTTCAACTGGAACCGCCGACCGGCACCGAGGGGCCCGTGGCCGTGTAATGCTATCGTTGTTTATCCGTTGCCGGTTGAGTGCCGTTTTGGCCGCTTTGGGCCGCTCTTTACATAACTTCTTTCTGGTTGACATCCGCTGCGACCTGCAGCGTGCCGTACCGAAACGGAAACTACTTATGGATTACTTTCGTCATTAATTATTGCAACAATTATTTGGTACAAATTTATTAAAATAAGCAGTAAACATGTTCTGTGAACTGGCATCCTTTGCGATCGGTTTAAGGAACGAGTAGAACGGAACCACAAGTTGAACCCCGCACTCGATTGCAACAGAGTGGTCCGATACTTGAACCCTAAGCGTAGCGATCGCTTATCGCGAAAGGAAATGAGCATTGCGTAAGGAGCTAATGCGCTATACATGGAGCGGAGAAGTATTACCGATTACTCGAGTCGGGTTTTTCCTTCAACATGCATCTTTGATGGATTCTAATTGAAACGGGCCGAAAGAGAACGACTTGAACACGGCACTCGAGGTTCCCGGGCTCGGGCGGGCTCTTGGCAGGAGTGGCTGGGACTGGCCCGAGTCGTTCATTTCCGGTGCAACACGTGTTCAATCAACGAACTAATGTTTCAGCCTCTCACCAAAACAGACCCCAAATTCAATTTCATTGCATTTTTTTCTCTCTTCCTTCGATCGTACAATAATTAGGGATATTGCGGGGTGCGATGGTTAGCCCTGTGGCAACCATGAAAAAGGATATTTAATTCGTAATATAGAAATTCAATCGTGACAGTGTGAGATTCCAGATATTACCCTCACTATTTCATGACGCACGGTCCAGACCCCTTGCAAGGATCGTTGGGAAAACCGTCACATTCCGTATTGCGCGAGACACGCGCATCTGCTTACGTTTGTCCACACAGGCACCGAGCGCGGCGAATGTAATTGGATACTGTTGTTTATCGAGCGACCCATCCTGTGACAGGGCCGGCTGCCAGGATTTGTTACGGCTCCGGCTTTCAGCGTAAATCATATCGGGCGTTCGTTCCAAAGGAGACACTCATGTTTACTCTACATTAATGGCTTTCCACCAGCGAAAGGCTTAGTTCGGAACAGGAAAATCCTGCGAGCCCATCCTCACTAATTTAACGTAAGGATAATACGTTAAAGCCGCCAACAATCGCACGCGATGCATCAATCCCGGCAAAGGATATTTATTTCAACGCAAACACCAACCGCTCAGTGCATTTCAAACCCCGCTCGACCCTATGGCGGCTTTAGGGGATGAGTTTGATCAGATGGGTCGATCTCAGCCCGGGGCGTGGGTTTCCCCTGAACACCTGAAGGTCTTCCTGAATCTGTGGTCTCCAACCAACGCTCCTCGAGCCTCGACAATGGCGTCGCCTTGAAATCACTCACCCGTCACACGGCCACGGTTCGGTTCTGGTTAAGTTTCTTCCGGCAACAGACGGACAGCACCGAGAGGACCGACCGTAGGCGTACCCGGGCGTGCATTTAATAATTTTGAATCATTTAAATTAAATGTGAAAAATGGTCACCGCCGCCAGAGAATGTGGTGGAGTTCAGAATAAAGACCCCATCCGACAGAGAGTCTGGCACTGACTGGCAAAAGTTTCGCTCCACACTCGGACTAGGAATGAATTTCCGGAGGGGTTCGTTCGCGATGATTTTACTTCTTAGGTTGAGCTAAGCGTATTTCACTTTTTTAACAATTGAAGCTTTGGCAAGGATGTTTTAGAACCGAATTGACCGGAATACGTCGCCAAACCCGACACTCTTCAGCGCATCGACTCCGGGCGTGGTTGAATATTTTACAAATTAGAATTAAATTATAAATTAAAAACAATAAAATTAATTAAAAGTTTACATTCAAATCATGTGATGAGGAGATTAAAATCAGCGTTCCGTGGCGGACGGATTTGTCCCAAATGTTGCACACCTTCGTGTCCCTCGGCTCGCAGTAATCCTACGCAAAGCGTCGTTCATGGCGTGGTGTCCGTCATCGGGAGCAAAACTCCCCCGGGTTTTGCTGCCAAAAGCGTCGGCACACCGTGGGAAATAATTAGGAAAGGAATTTCCATTGTCGGCCGGTGGGTTGGTCGGTCGGCCGGCTCTGGCTTGTTTGCGGTCAGCCGCGGGGCGACGTCGAGAGCCACAATGTTGTTTCGCCTTTTTCACCACTCTGGCTCCCATCAGTCACTGCGACGGTTAATGTCTTTATGTTCACATGTCACCGTGGCGCACCGATGCTACAGATACGCGCCGGTTGCAGTTGCCGGATTGTGGTGTTTATGAATAAATTACCCGAGGGGATAACGAAACGCACGGCAAAACAGGCCCCACGAAAAAAAAAAATAAACAGCGACCCAAAACCGAGGATGTCTGACGCTGCACTCGGTGGGCTTCCGACGTCTTCCGGTGGTCCGGTAATTAACTCACTGTGACCTTGTTGGGCTACCGAAGCTCTGTCGCTAAGCTTACAGAACCCCCCGACTTCGAACCGGCTCTCGAAAGCGGCCATATTTTGCGCTTCGTAAACTGTTTGCCGAACACATCCGTCGAAAGTCAAAAATTCATGAAGCGCTTCTCGAACCGAATGGAAGTGACCGTCGCTCGCACTTTCGAGTGTCAATTTGCGTACGTTTGTTTTTCGGTGGGAAAAACGGACAAACTTTCAAATCCACCCCCCAGAACGGTGATTTGTCTCTCTCTCGAAGTACGAGCAGCCATAATGATGAAACTGTGGTAACAAGCAACGAAGTGGACCCCCAAAGTGCCAATAGTAATAATAAAGAACTTACCGTCGCGTAGTCCTTCTGCGATGTCACCATATTTGGCACCGGCTGGCTCACGATTAAATTATTCTCTCTGCCCAAAGTGGCCCGAGCGTGGCGTGCGTAGGTGAGGCCCCCGGATTGATCCGACGATCGCGTGGTGCCGGCGGATCGCAGGGTCGTGGCAGCGGAAAAGAAGATGAATGGAAATTCATTTATGTAGGTTTTTTTTTGCGTTCGTTCACGACTCTTACGCGGCCGTGTCCAGCGTCTAATGGCCGAACGGGTGATCGGACGACAAGTTGGAAGAAGGAAACCGTTCGGACTGGAGTTGTTGCCTAAACCGTGCCTTAAAGGTAGGTAGCCCACGCCTAAATGGTTCATATATGGGTGGTATGATGTAAACCGGAGAATTATCTTCACATATTTATCAACACGCCGCGAATTCAAGGTTCCCGATCGGTGGTTGTGCTACGCTTTCGATTGGACTGAGCTTCGTGTCCCTACAGCCCGCTAGGTGATCGATAGAAGCGCACCCGACTATTAGTAGCAGCAGCGCGCAAAAGCTGATCCATTTACAGAAAAAAAACCCTGGGGTTCGTTAAAACGGAGCTGTTCTACTATTTCCACCTTACCGGATTCCGGACTCCCACACGGCTGGTCGAGGGGGCAGTGATACTTCCTTACCGGTCGTCTGTCTGCTAAATTAAGGCCGGTGAGCGACCGAGATTGTGACCGGGTGCGAGGTGAAAATATTCAAATCCTCAAATCTCGAGCCAGGGGGTGACGATCGAGCTGAATATTTAATCAAGCCTAATGAGTGAACATGGCGAAATGGTTGGCAGGTTGATTGGCAGAATGCAGGTTACCCCGTGCGCTATGGCGTGTTAATCGAGAGCGTGAAGGAGAAAGAGCTTAGACATTGTCAAGTCTTTTAGTATCTTTCAAAGATTGTTTTTAAATTGTGTTGATTTTCATGGCGACAGGTCAATGACTATTCGACCAATAAATGAGGTTCATCAATAACTACTAAACCTTAAACCTTTTCTTGTTAATAAAGTCTGCTTATAATCGGTTTGAAGTAGTAAAACTATAGCAGCCGAAGCGCTACAAATCTTCTAAGAATATGTTTCAATATGTTCAACCTGTTGCCAATATGTTGCCAAAAGAATCTGCGGAAAATATGGCTTAAAAAAATCTTCCAAAATGACACAACTTTATGAAGCAGATAATTGTACTAAATGCCTAATTTTACCAACAATCGATTCTAACAAAAGACATTAAATCAATGGCTTTAATTAGAGGGCTTTAATGGCACCTCCAAAACATACGAAAACAGGTCTACGAAGATCCATCCATGATCATAACTGCCAGAACCATTAGGTTTTAATTCTTCCAACAAAGCAGCAAAAGGATCCAGATACGGATTTGCGCCAAAAGATACCGATCAAATTGCTTAAGCAATAAGTTATAATCAAAAGCCACTGAATCCCCGCGATCGAACCCGCCTATCGCATCTATCACATTCTTTGCCTTTACCTTTACCTAGCGTCTAACATTTGCCTGAGGCCACGGTTCCACCCATGGGGGTTGCAGCTTACCTAATGATTTGCAGCAGCTCGGTCCGGATTCGGGCCGCACTGGAAACGTTGCCGATCGCTGACATTTTGCACGTCGCCCCACGCCGCTGCACTGGGCACACTGCACTTTCCAAAAGTCAGACTCCTGGCCGCGGCCAGCCAACCAAGCACGGAGTACGACCCTCCGATCCACTGGGCACCGTACCGTTTGTTCTACCGTTCGGTCACAGAGAGAGCGAAAAAAAAAATCGGCACAGAAACAGAAACAGTTTCACCTTCTCGAATCACCGGGCGGCCTGCTGTTTGACCAAAGGTGCTGCTACTGCGCAGGACAAGCTCTGCGGACACATCAGTCGATCGTGAGGAATAGTAAACAACTGATCGTGTGGCACGGCACCGCACGCGAAGTAATACGGTTGTTGTGCAAATGCGCAAAGGCTCCCGCAGCCAACGGAGGCGGGTTCACGGGTTCAGGTCGGCACGGGGAGCCCGAGTGGCCCCGAGCGCCGTCCCCCCGCGCGTGTGTGTGCGTGGCCAGGCGGTGTGTGTGCGATTACCGTTGCAGAAAGTAGCAGGCACGTCGCGGGCTGCAACCTGCCAGACAACAACAAGTTGTAGTTGCAGCGGCTCCGAAGAATGTCATATGAGTAAGGGCAGACTTAAGTAGTACAGGAGGCTCCACAAAAGTCATTTCAATTCCTTTTATGCGAGTTATAGAGGTTGGCTCTTCGCGTAGTATGTTGCGAAATAAATGTTCTTTTTATCCACGATCAATCTAGACAATGATCTAGTATCGAGGGTTGTATCGTCAAGCGACCGGCAGATCCTTCCAGTTCTTGAGCGAAACATCTGCTCGGCACTGTAGATAAACTGCACATTGTGCTGATGCGTATGCATTTGTCGCCCGTTCGAATACCTGTTCTGTCCCGATTCCCGGGGACCTGGGGGGAGACTGGCCCGGAGACAATGTTCATCCATCCATCCGACGATCCATCCATCCGTGGGCCATCAACGGCGGCGCGCATCGCACATCCTCCGGCCGTATCGCCACACGACCACGACGGGTAATAATAATTCCCATGTCCCAAGCGTTATTATGCTGTGTTTATGCTTCTTCGTTCACTCCCGCTAATTACTAGCCGGTTGGCGACGACGACCTGCGGCTTCGTACGCGTATGTGTGCCTGCGCACACACGCAGAATCGCAGCCGTCGTTCTTTGTGTCAACCGGGACTGCCTGCAACTGCAACGTCCAAACCAGTTATGGACGATCTCCTGCCCGTTTCTGCATTCGATCGCGAAGATCGGGAGGCGCTATGCAAAGAACAGCCCACCAAGCGGTTCGACACACTTTACACGGCGTCACCGCCCTAATCGCCTCGGCCCCTTTTAGCCGTTTTTACCCTGCGGTCGTTCTCACCCGACTGGAACCCTGGGCTGGACATTTGATGTCCACCACCCGACTTAATTGTGTTTAGCCGCCCGGGGCAGCCGCATACCATTATAATCCTGCGCAGCACCGAAACCCGCACCGGCCGCATCCCGACTCAAATGAGCAAAACAATAGGGGCGTGCGAAAAGCATTAAGCCAGGGCCCGGCCAGCAGCAACTTCCGTGTAAGGAAGTTGGCACGTGATTGAAATCCCAAACCGCGTCGGCGGCCGCGCGCACGGAAATCCCGCTTCGCTTCGAAACGATCTGCATCCGCTTTCCGGGCCCGGGCCGGTCCGGGTCGGCTCCCACCGAAAGAACGTTCCATCCCGGAACCGGCCGCCGGTCGATTTCGGCGGTCCCATTCGGGTTGTACGCTCGGCGTAAAGCGAAGGGAAAAAATGGACCCGTATTAACCATTCCGGAAAATAAAAAACGCCTAACCAAACGCCGGATTATGTTGAAATGAACAGGAATCATAAAACAAACAAGTGGCGGCCGCTTGTTTTGGCAATACGCAACGCCCGGCGTCTGTATGTTTGTGCAGGGCTCAACGTATGGTCCAAATCTATGCTTACAGAATGATTAAATTGATTAAATTTGACCGGAAGTCCTTGCGTTTTTCTGATGTCTCATGTATATAGGCCCAATTGAATTCAAAGCACTACAGCTAAAAGAGCGTGATTAAACATGTGCCTTAAAATTAATGGTTTAAAGGGCTTTCTTAATAGAATAACAATCAGATAAAATGTGTAATATTTGGGACAAATTTGGGAAGTGGTCAAATTGGAAGCAAGTCCAAGAACTCAAATGACTAATTGTATCTCGAGAAAGAGTTAGCAAGGGTGGATCGATCAGGTGATCAATTGAAATTGCGTAGAAACATCTCTTATAATAGCTGTGTTATATTGTTTGCTACCGACCTTAAAGTTTAATCAAGATCAGACATTTGGACAGAACAAAGTCTATCGATTCAGTTAGCGCAAAAGCAAACAAATATGGCATTCAACAGACGTGAAAATTTTGGCCATCGTCTCTTTTAGCTTCCTGACAAACAATATCGAGATTACAATAAAGAACATATTTCAAGATGATGACATTGGCAGATGGCATTTAGGACACTATAAGCAATTGAACAAGATCAATCGATCTACAGCTCGTTCTGCGATAGAAAAGCACTCCTTTCTTGTTGCATTAAATACTCTCTTATTGATTAAATATCGCCCCAGGCTTGCAAACTAAAATCTAGCCCACAAACTGCTTTCGATGCCAAAGGTCTAAACACCTTACGGGAATCGAGACCTAAATTGAGAACAAATACTCCAATTAGACACCTGGCGGCTGGGCTCGGGGTCCAATTGGGGGCCGAACAACAATTTCCCAGTTTCCAGTGTGCTTGCTTGTTCGCATAAATCCGGCATTCGGAACCCGGTACCGGCGGTTGTTGGCGGGGGTTCCGAGCTTCCACGACCGATGTTAACACTAGATATACCACACCAGTCATTTTGACTGGTCGGGCAGTTTGAATTGCAAATTTCCAGTACATATAATTTTTTTTCCCCGAAATGATGTCATGACTTTTAATAGCTCTAAGTAAAGAAAACATTTGATAATAAAAAAATTTTTTATATATGTTAGAAAAAAAAATAATTTTTTTTTTGGAGATTTATACCATACCAGTCAAAATGACTGGTCCTTGTTTCCATGAAGAATTTTAGGCCAAAACAGCAAATGTTGCTCAGAATATGATCTATTGATCTCTAAATCGTAAGTTGGGCACTCCAGACCGTTGTTGTGTGCAACAAAAAAATTGTTTACCGCACCCCTTTCCCTTCTCCTCACGCCGACATCCCAACTGATGTACCAACGATCGTCAACAGGTTAGAAGCCTCTACAGTCTTGGGGTAAAATTGGGCAATTTCGCAAGCAAAATTGAAGGCATTTCTTGCAATATTGTACGCACGTGGAGTATTCGAAGGAAATACTTTGAGACTTCAATATTTGTGGAGCAACAAATGGGGACCATCCTTTTTTCCAGTACTGTGAGTCGACGTGATTTTACCGAGATCCTACAGTACATTCGTTTCGACAATAAAAATCAGAGGAGTCAACGTTTGCAAACGGACGAATTCGCTTTAGTTTCAACAATTTGAGAAATTTTGTTTTGAAAATAGTCAAAACTGCGTCAAACCGGGAGCTTATATTACCGTGATTTGGTATGGTTTTCCATATTTATGAAAAGAAGAGGCTCGAAATGCCTCAACGTCCCTAAGCGAATTTGTTGTAATGAAACTTCTTGAGCCGTATACCGTGAAGGGAAGAACTGTAACAACCGATAATTTCTTTACAAGTATTCCTTTGGCAATAGGGCTAAGATCTGAAAACACTTCTTTGGTTGGAACTATACGCGCAAACAAGAGGGAACTGCTGAAAAGTTGCACACTGAAAGGAGACAACATGGCACGTTTCTCAACGTTGTTATACACATGCAATCGATGCTCGCTTACTGTTTATAAGAGCAAACCAAAAAATAAAGTGTCTCTACTAAATACAAGACATAAGCATGTAAAAATTGATAAAGCTTCTAAGAAATTTCCTGAAACTGTATCATTTTATAATAGAACCAAATACATGTCAAAACTTGCACCAGCTGAGTTTGGCTCAAACTGTCTGAAAACTATCAGAATTTTCGGATGGGATTCACGCAGATTTTGTATGGGAGCCCCCCTTTTTAGAGAGGGGAGGGGTTTCAAACATTCACCAGAACATTTCCCCACCACAAAAACCTCCGTCTGCCGAATTCGGTTCGATTTGCTCGAAAACGTTTGTATGGGACGTTACGTATGAGACGTTACGTATGGGGCGTTACGTTACGTTACGTTTGTATGGGAGCCCCCCCTTCCCGGAGGTTTGGGAGGGTCAAACTTTCCTATTCACAATCCGGGGTCACAAAACTACGCTGTGCAAAATTTCACGCGGATTGGTTCTGTAGTTTTAAAGAAAATGCGGTACACACACACTAATATATAGATTATCCAACAAAGTGATAAAAATTAAGTGTTTTGTTATACAAAAATGTATACAAATCCATTTATCGATTGCAATTAACATTACTAAACTTGTTTTATCAATTTTATAGAGTGAATAAACACTTGAAGTCATAATAAGCCATTTTTCACATGACCAGTCATTTTGACTGGTCTGGTATAAATAGGTATATTGAAAACGGTGGTATATAGACTGTTTCATAATGTCTAAGCACGATTTTGACCGATCACTACTCACTCCTCATGACGTTTAAAGTGTCAATTTTGACAGATTCTTTGAGTTTACACTTTAACTTAAAAAACGGTGTATCATATGTACAGATTTCCTTAACTTTTGTGAACATGCGAAGCATTTCTCCAGAGAAGCGCAAACTGATTGTGCACAAATGGTGCACTACTCCCAACATTTCGCTGAGTCAGTTGGCAAAATAGGAAAAAATAAGCATTGGAGCGGTTCGAAACGCAATAAGGAAATTCAAAGAAGAACGCAGCTTTCAGGATAAAATGAAATCTGGCCGAAAAGCGTGTCCTGTGGATACAAATTTGGACCAGAAAGTCATGCGTGTTTACGCCAGAAAGAAAAGTGCGTCCGTCCGGGATGTGGCTAAAAAGGTGGGGTCAACTGTGAGTACCGTCCATCGTGCCAAAATAAGATTAGGTCTAAAGACATACAAGAAGCAGAAAAAACCGAAACGGAGTGCAAAACAAGCTGCATCCGTTAAAACAAGAGCCCGTAAACTGTATGATCAACTGCTTTGCCACAAACGAGTTTGCGTCATCATGGATGATGAAACTTATTGCAAATTTGACTACAAAACTCTTCCGGGTCCTCAGTATTACACTGTTCGGGATCGCCAGAACGCTGACGATGCAGATACATCTATTTATACTGAAAAATTCGGAAGAAAGGCAATGGTTTGGCAAGCCATTTGCGAGTGTGGCATGCATTCCGAACCGTTCGTGACAACGGAGACGATGAAATCCGATATTTACATCCGCGAATGTCTGAATCGACGCCTACTGCCTATCATCCGAAAACATGAAGGCCCAGCACTATTTTGGCCGGATTTGGCATCCGTGCATTACTCCAACAATACGGTAGCCTGGTTCCTATCCAACGGGGTCCAGTTCGTTCCGAAGGAGATGAATCTGCCAAATTGTCCACAGGCAAGACCGATCGAAACTTTTTGGGCACTTACCAAGGCATACTTGAAAAAACACGTAAAGCCAACCAACACCATTGAAATATTTGCCAAAGATTGAAAGAAAGTGTCCAAAATTATCGGAAATCGGTTTGTGCAGAAGCTAATGTGTAGCGTTCGGGTAAAAGTTCGATCATGAGCATATGGTTAACGAGAATGTAATTTTGTAAAAACGTACTATTAAGTGAGATGATTGAGCGTTAAACACTGAAAAAAAAATGAGTTTGCTTTTAATTTGAATTTTTGGCGTTCATTTGAAATCGTGCTTAGACATTATGAAACAGTCTTTATCTAGTGTTAATGACCAGGACCAGGAAAACGGAAATGGCAGCCCTACATGCGCGCGGCCCACCAAACAGACACCGGTCGGAAATCTGCTTTTACTATGCGAAGATCGTTACGTTCTATCCACCGCCAGCCGCCAGGCGGTTTGATGTGCCCGTTTTGATATTACAACCATTATCTCCCATCTTGGGTGGGTCTAATTGTTGTCGGCGGCGGGCGTTGCGGACGGTGGTCCGGTTGGTTCCTTGTGGCCGCGAAGCAGGTGAAGGAGGAACCAACGCGCGTGTGTGAGTAACGGTGCAATCAGCCAAGGCGCAGTATTCAAATTTAACTTCGCGTGGGAAGCATGTGGCGATGTGGAACTGTTGAATGTTTGGACACAGTTGCGTAGCACCCACCAACGGGGGGCAGGCTACGTGTCAACCGGTACGGCGTTCTAGCTACTACTGATAAGATGCTGATCGACAAACCTCAAATCTAATCAGGTATTCCGGGTTGCGGGCTTCAAGTTGTACATACTCGCTGATGGGGAACTTAAACTCGATTCCCGGTAACTTACGCGATGCGAGTTTCGCTTCAGGGAACTCCGAAATGGGATCATTAATCACGAAGTCGTGACTTATCGATGGGTCCGACTCTACCACTTCAATCCAGCAAATGAACTAAACGGACCTTCGACCATTGTTATCGGGCGTGTATCTGAAGCGATCGCTTTTCAACAACTAGCCATTGTTCAGCCATCGTGCAGAGGATCCGGGACTCCTCCATTCCGAAAGGCGTAGACGGATCAACGGAACGGAAGCATACCGCACATCAGCTGGCGAGCATGATGGTGGCGTAGCATACTGATGAAATTGTAACCCTTACTTCCTGCGGCGTTCTGGCGAGGGTCCAGCACCGCACGCGATCAGTTCTAACCCCTTCCGTTCCGTATGGGTTCCGTTTTCTCCAACCAGCATAACCCCGGCGCGGCCCCTGAGTCAACCATCCCTGACCGGGCCGGGTGAGCCCACCAACGCGCTCCAACGCGGCCAACGTTCGTGGCACGTGTAAATTGGTTACCCACCACGAAACCAGTCCAGCCGCCCGTCACTGTGGGGTATTAAATTCATCTTCGGAGCTGATTGATTACTTCGCCCGTCACCGGATATTTGGTGCAAGCGCGCTCTGTACGCATTCCTCGTTCGGTTTTTTTCTTCCTCGGAACGATGGGGAGGTCTGGTGTTAATTTTGACACCCTTCGACGGACGCGCTCCCTTCGACCGGACCACGGCGTCGTGTGTGACGATATGGAAATGAAACGAAAACTGGACGTGATTGATCGCTGGACGCCGTCTGTGTCATCGGAAGAAACGTCAACATGACGGCGATGAGCGAACCGGTTCGAACGAAGTAACCGCTGTGATCGAAGTAACCCTCGTAGTGTTCTGTTTCTGTGGTTTGGTGTTCCTTCAACTTGGCGCTTTTAATCCCCGCCCTTGTATGGAGTCGCAAATTATCAAGTATTACCTACCTGGTGAAGTGGTCATTCATAATGAAGCAACCAGTGCCTGGGTTAGCCTTTATGGGTTGGTCCTCGATATCACCCCGCTGTTCACGGTGGCTCTGGAGAAGCAACCGCCACTCAAGAAGGTTTGCAAGATTGACACTAAAGGAGTACACAGGAGCATCCCATTCTCGGGGGCTTGAAATGCGTAGAGTGCATGTAGAGTGTGGCTTTAGTAGACTTATCACTAAACTCCCAGCCACTTGGCAGACTTACCCCTCCACCGATTGGCAGCTGTTGTGTATACTCTCCCCGCCCAAGTCCAAAACTAATCCTGTTTAAACGATTCTCCGAACCGCTCGGCATATCGCCAAATTAGAGTGTTGGAATCTTAATGTTGACCGTCGTCGGAACATCCTACCCCATTCCAGCGCTTGCGGTGGTTGCTGGCCTTCACGGGCAAAGATCTGAGTTCGTTCTTCGCCGAGAATCCGATCGCACCGACCGAGCGGACCAACCGCCACGGCAAACGGGTTCCCATATTTCTGCCCAGTTTGGAGCGCAATCCGATCACCGGTCGTCGCTGGTGGCGCGATCGGTCCCTGACGATCGGGCGCGTAACCCGCTTCGCGTGCCCGGTGAAAATCATCAACACACTTACATTCCACGCCACGGAAATGGTCGTTTGTTGCGAAGATACCGTGGCCGTCGTGCGCCAGAAGTACGCGGAGCGCTACAACGCCGGTGCGTACCAGTACGAGTGGCGAAGGGATCTGCGTTGCGTAAGTCCGGTTCCGGTGTGATCCTTCTCCTTGGTCCATTCGGTTATTGCTACTTGCAGGGCACCGAAAAGGGAAAACTTCGGCTCGATAAAACGCTACAGGGTAATGGATTCTTTGCCGAGGACTATGGAACGCTGCCGATCATTTGGATCTTTTACATTTCACCCTCCGACGACGACGACGACGTTGTTGGCGATGACTGTGCGCCTGTTGATCGCTGCGATGATACGGGTTCTTTCTCCGGGAAACGGAACCCAGCCGGTGAGTAGAGTGCGCGAAGAGGAAGTGAAATGAGCGACCAGCAGCAGCAGCCCAGAGAGTTGATGCCTTCGCATCGCAAAGCTCTAATGGCCACAAACGGCAGTGCGGGTGGGAGTCTACAATGGGGCGAACAAAAGCAGAAAAAAACAAATTACAATATAATGGAAATTCTTGAAATTTTTCCAAAGACCCGCTTTCCACCCATTCCGACGACGCTCCAGACAACCTTCACCCCAGAGCAGTGGGACGAATAGGAAACAAAAACTGGGACCAGAGTTCAGGTGTTGGTTCACCTGGCGTGGCGCAGCCACCCAGTGTTTATGTTTATGCTGCTTGGCCCATCGTCTTTAAATGCGTGCGGCTGGAATGTGTAGGCCACCCGGTTCCGGCAACTGTTGCCACTGGGGAGCAACGGAGCCCAATGTATTTTTTTTTCTCCAGACCGGTAGCTAAATGGTTGATGAGCCATCCGGTCGCGGGTCTTTGTTTACTTTTTCGCGCTCCTAATTTATGGCCCCGAGATGGCCGAAAGATGGCCGATGAAAAATGCCCGGCGTCCAGGCGATCAGCCGCGTTTCTTGAAAGCTCTACCACCGCTGCGGAATGCGGCTGCAATTTGTTAGATTGTGGAGAAGAGTGCTCAATTAATTCGGTGTGAATAATGGTTCCTGGGGCACTGATGAGGGATGAAAGTGGCACCAATTCAATTGGAGCAACCCGTCAACGTGGAAGTCCCAGCATGGGCCGCGAAATTTCCGTACGGTGATTTGGAGACGGAATACTGGGTCAGTAGCGTCCGGGACGGAGAACTTTGCATAGGAAAGCTGCACTCCAGGCTGACAAGATTGATAAGGAATTTTTATACTTTGATTCCAGAATGCCGGCCTATCGGAATACTATTTGTTTATTGGAAATATTCACTCGAGTCGATACATTTTATCTAGGACTCATGTTTTCAAACCAATAACGATCAGTTCACAACCCAAAAATGCGGTCAGATGGTGGATGGCTGATGGAACGGAGGCGAAAACTGTTCATTGTTGAAAAGGGCCTGTCACGCGTGGATCAAAATTAGGCACAGACGAATCCTGACGGCCATCCTTGCCCGATCCACCAATAAGGAGAGACAAATGCCCAGCACCCGCCACACAGCATGCACCACGGAAAGCCGGGTGCTCCTTGTGTCGGGCATCCTTCATTAAACAAGGTGGCCTGCTGCCAGATCGGCGCCAGGTGGTTCACCCAGCTTTTCGATTTCTTTAAACAGTTCCTTTTCCATGCCTTCTTTTTCACCGTTGCCAATGTCCAACAGTAAGCGAGCCAACGAAAGGAACCAACAGTGAACCGTTGCCATGGACTGTTGCGGACTTACCACGGCCACGGGAGACACATTGATTGTGAAACCTATATCCTGCGGGTGCCTTCAGCGGGAGCACAGCTTCGTGCGGAGCATACATTTTGAGTGAAAACATCTGCCGCACTTGGCGATGGCGAAGGAGAGCTTCGATCCTGATCGTATCGAACTAATCCCGCCTAGTAGCAGGACAACAGTGCGGGTTTGCTTCGTGTGCTTTCGTGATTTTCGTAACGGACAGCAAGAATGAGCATGAATTTATTAGATACAGATATTGTAGCCTTGTAACTTAATTAAATTTAGAATGGATGAAAACATATTTTCATTACTTTAAATATTGTGTGAGCATTAATGTTCCAAAAATTTTAATTATTAGTTCGTGATGGGCTTTTCCTACATATCTTAAACATAATGTAGCCGTTAACTTTATTTTCAACATTGTCCCAACAACGCTTCAAACTTCTGACTATTTTTACACAGAATCCATGTTTGCTGACGACGCGCCGAATCCGATCACTTTTGTGTACAACAAACCTTTTTTCCGTAACATAATCATCAGGACACCGAAGGACGGATAAAGGATAAGAAGCGATTGAACAGAAACAACATCAGTACCTCCTGATGCGACGGACAGGGACAGAGCTGATCGAATTTTTGGGTAGGCAACCAAACCAAACAAATCCACGCATGCCCGCCGACGTTTACACGTGCGTTTTTGTATGTGTGTGTCCCAGAAAACAAAACAAAAAGGAGCACAAATCGGCACGCGACAGCTGCACGTTTTCTCGCTCCCTAGGTTTTGGTGTTCTTCGTTTTCCCTGCGGCGGCGGGCTTGTGATCATGCTGCAGCAGGTCGCGGCTGCTGCTAAATGGGAACCACATCCTATGGCGGTGATCCTTGAGACGAACGCTGGCATCCTCCCACGGGCAGTTGGCCTGTTTATTCGACGTGAGCCATTAATTTACGGGACGACGAAAAGGCTTTCGTACGATGAGGCGATGATGCTTATCGCCGTCAGTTAGCTCAATCATTAGCAGTGTCCTGCTCGTGGCCAGGTCAGGACGCAACGATTTTTGGTATGTTTGAAAACATAATTTTGTCCTCCATGTGTTTTTTGTGGCGTCGACGTTAGGGGGGGGTCCGATAGAGAGTTAATGTCGAACAATTTTCCGACACACGGAACTTTTCTTAGATGTGATGCTTGTTTAATGTGAAATATAGGGCCAGTTGAGACATAAGAAAAAAGCATCTGTCGATTTGGAATGCGATGTTTACGTCTATTTTAAGGTTTCCAACTTGTTTCAACGAACTTTCCGCTTTTTGAATCCAATAAACGAAAAGCCCCCAAAAGGTATGCAATTTGCTTCACGCTCCACGAGATGGCGCTGTCACGCCCGATGGCGCTATCTCGTTTCCGTGCGTGCGCAGACAGAGACGGCTAAACGGGGTAAAAGAGCGCCAGGCAATCGGCGGCGACGGCTACCCTTGGAGCGCTGGGCTCCTGGTAATAATTTTCTTAAAGTGTGCAGTCGCAACGCCATTTTATATCTCGTTGGTGCGGTTTGCTGCGCACTCCGACTCGCGGTACCCGACCACAACAACCGCGACAGTTCCTTCGTTGTACGCGAACGGCCTTGGAAAAGAAACAGAACAGATTATATTGTTATCACCAAAAGCGCGAACAAACGGACGGAATTCAAACGCATTAATATAAAATATGTGCCTTTATGGCAGTTGCTAAATGGGGCTTACTTTGACAAACCATAAAAATGGCCCAAATTCATAGGAGCGATGGATGTGGATCGTAGCTCATATCGACTATCTTCCCTTCGGCACCCGCTGCAGTTAGAACTTGCAGCTTTCCCCCTCGGGGACCCTTCGAAGCCGCATCCCGCAAGCGCGCAATCGCCAGCCACGCGTTGCCCTCTACGGCAAAAAAAAACAGAACGCCGAGAAGCCCGCTGCCGCGGATGCACAGATGCGCTGTCCTGGCAGCCTATTCCAATTAAATAAGCAAAACACAATAATAACAATAATGTGTTATTTTATTGCTACCATGCGCGACAATTTGTTGCCCATTCGTCCGGCCGATTGTTGTAGTTATAGTTTCAATTTGTTCAACATCTCTTAAAACTGGAAACAAAGCACCCTTTCGTACCGCGTCCCCTCAAATGGTGCACGTGTGCGAGAGCAAAACGAGTTGGCCTCACTCTCTGGCTGCCGGGACGGTTCCGGGCTACCTGTCCGGCGGGATGCTCTCCTAGTCGAATTTAGATACAAGCGAAGTCGATGTTGTTTGTTCTAATAATATCCAAATTGCGCTGGCCTCTGCGAGTGTCGGCTTCTCGCTCGGCGGCGTCCTGTGCGCCGGGCTGCGAGCCTATTACTGCGAATGGTCAATTTTCTTCATCATCACTATGATTATTGTAATCATTAACGAAGCCGGCTGCCGGCTCCCGGCTCTATTGCAGTTTAATGCCGTTTTAATAGCGTGCCATCAGCGATTGGAATCGGCCCGTCTCCTTTTTTATTATAATTTTTTTTATTTTTTATTTTGAAACAAAATGTCAAACGTGTTTACGTTCGTGTTTTTGGTCCGAGAAAATAGAAATAGAAGAGAAATAAATTGATTTCTGAATATATTTTTTCTGTTTTTTCGACTTTGTTGC